>NC_068374.1:2282834-2582834 GCF_023724105.1 Carassius gibelio | reverse complement strand
GAGGGACATGGACTGGACTCCATGGCAGCTGGTCTGATGAAACGCTACCGAGAGGCAGGAGAGGCAGCCCCAAAAGTGATGTACGTGAACAGGGACTGCTGCAGTCAGTCTGTCCATGTGCATCTTTCAGTGGGATCCAGAGGATGTGGCTGCTCTTCGCTCTGCAAAAGAGGGTGACCTGGCGGCAAAGAAGACTCAGAAAAGGCGGTCAGTGCTCGCATTACCTGGAGGGAGTTGGCACTGCACTGCCGGAGGAGGACCAGGGGGGTGGAGGAGACCACCAGATTGATTGGGTCACTGATTGATCAGTTTGACAGTGCGGATGGGAAGGACACCCTGGGAGTTCTTCTGCTGGACCACGAACGGATCCAGCAGATATGGAAGGAACAGCGCAAGCACGTTTAGTGTATACAAGACCCAGAGGACTTTCCGCTGTACATGAAGACAGGGACACTGAAGAAAGGCGGCGTGGAGCTGTGCTGCTACAGGTGTGCTCGTGGCTCTACCTCTTTGGAGTCATTCCACTTCCACCTGAACCGTTTTATTCCAGGTATTACATGCATAATTATTTATTTATTATTTAATTAATTATTTAATTATTTATTAAAATCATTTTTCTGTAGAAAATATAAGCACTGTAACTGCTTCCATCACTTTAAAATAATGCCGCATTAATAAATGTCACACTCTACATTATACTTTTTAATGTCATAAGCATTGACAAAGCTGTCTTTACTAACAAGTCACTAGTAATACAGGAATAAGTGACAATCATTTTTAATTTAGTTACAAAACTCTATTAAATGTAGTATATAAGTGACTTCAGAGCACCTTATGTGTAGTACATATATTGTACATATGTGACATATAAAACCTATAAAAACATATAAAACATTTTTATATTATTTAACTTTTAGGAACCCTTGCCAGCGATGCGCATTTTCACGCCTATCTCCTTGAGGGCTTGATGCGTTGGAATGATGACCGAATGGAAGACGCCAAAAAACGGGCGTCCTCCATTCGGACATATGGCAGTGCCATGAGCAAGGCTGTGGACCTGCTTAGCCGAACAGTCTTTGGGAAGCCCTGGGATGAGCGCTATCGCCCTCCTGGAGCATATACAGGTAAGACATTTAATTATTTCTTTTTCAATATTCTATTAAGTTATCTATTTAGCCTCCAATGTACTTGATCAATTATTAAGAACACTTTTTTTCTTTTTTTATTATTTTATTATTGTAGGTGAATTGCTGGGAATCGAGTACCTTTACAGCCAGACTGGCAAAACACTGACTCCAATGCTCCAGAACCCAGTGGAGGAAGAACGGTTGGTGGAGGAGGTTGATGATCAGGACCTGCTAGATGAGTGGTTTGAGGAAGAGAGCATGGAGGACATCACAGTTCCAGTGCTGTATGAGGATGACCCCTGCCTCAGAAACACCCCCTCATCTTTGCCTCTGCCTCAGTCCCCAGCATCACTGGCTGAGCCGTCCACATCATCTGGAGGAGAGGGACAGCATCTCGCCCCTGCCTCTTCAGTGCTGTCACAGCCATCTGACACTGGAAGCAGGGTCTGCGGCGAGGCTCAGGTAAGACACTCTAAGGGCTTTATTTCGTTTCAGTCTCATTTTATTCCACATACACTATAAGCAAGGTTAAAAAAAAAAAAAAAAAAAACTTTATTATTATTATTATTATTAGGTTAAAAATAGCTTCTAGAGATTTTTGTTTAGGTTTCTTTGATGAATAGAAAGTTCAGTGTATATTGTAAGATTATAAATGTCTTTATCATCAATTTAATGCGTCCTTGCTAAATAAAAGTATTAATTTCTATAATTTAATAATAAACATGTAATGATTTAAATGTTCTGACTCCACACTTTTGAAGTGTATAGTGTATAATGTTAAAAAAGCTTTTTATTACAGAAAAATTCTTATCTTGGATCCTTCTATTCATCAAAGAATCTTGAACAAAATGTACACAACTGTTTTAAATATTGATAATAATGTCAATAAAAAAAGGTTTCTAGAACAACAAATTTCTGAAGATCATGTGACACTGAAGACTGGAGAAATGATGCTGACAATACAACTGTGCATCACAGGAATAAATTACACTTTAAACTATATTCAAATAGAAAGCATTTTTATTTTAAATAGTAAAATTATTTCACAATATGATGGCTTTTGCTGTATTTTGAAAAAAATAGTCATTGGACCTGATGGCATCGCTGGATGGGACAAGGTCCAGGATCTGGCTGGTTTCCTGGTGGGTCTTCGTGAGGCTCCTTACCTCACCGACCTGCAGGTGACAGAGGCCATCCAGCTGTGGACAGCTCTCCCTGATGTTGATAAACAGCGGGTCAACTATCAGCCTCGACATCAGCCTCAGCTGACACATGGGCGCTTTAAGGCACCGAAGCGGTCCGGAGTCACACCGGGTGTGGAGAGTGTGAAACGGTGTCTGATTGGACATCCTGGGGGTCCAGCACAGTGGCCCAGCACCAGCCGCTTGGTTGAGGCCATTTGTATGAAGCTGTGTGCTTTACACAAGTCACCGACCAAGAAGGCTGGAGTTTCCACCCCCAGGTGGTCTAAAATCCTTTCAGATTACCACCACATCCGAGAGCTGGTGCTTAACAATCGAAGGCTGATGGATGAAACAATGATCCAGCTGTTTGAGCTGAACCAGAGGACACTCATTCAGTGGTAAGCAAGGCACATTATTTGGTTCCAGTGAACCGAATATCTGTACACACACACACACACACACACACACACATATATATATATATATATATATATTTTACAAGTCATTTACTTTCAGGTTTCAACGGCAGCAGAAGAATCAGGAATTGAGTGTCCTTGCCCAGGGACTGACTCCATCTGACCCAGTAGATGTGCTGATATGCAGCTTCCTCTGCCGAGGGAAAAATTGGATGATGTGCCATCAACATCAGGCCCAAAACATCAATTTATCCTTCCGCCAAATCGAGAAGGACAGGCTCCAATTCTGCGACCGGGTCGCCGGCACGCTGCTGCCAAATGGGAGTGCCCTATCGCACCCGTCCCCACAGCAGCAGGAGTTGTGCAGCCCATTTCAGCACCTGGGTCACTGTTAGGCACACTAGTGCTTAACCCAGACATGACTGTGTCAATAGTGATTCCATCTGTTTGTGCTTTGACATCCGGTCCAGGCTCAGCTCCGCCTGCTCCAGCACCTGCTCCAGCGCCCGCTCCAGCGCCCGCTCCAGCGCCTGCTCCAGCGCCTGCTGCTCCTGTGTCCAGTTACACCCAGAGGAACAGGCGCCGGCGGGCCCTGGAGACGGAAAGCGGAGTCCATAAGAAGAAGTATGTGCGAGGGGTTACTTTTAACACATGCACTTTCCTGTATATATAAATATTGTTTATATTATATGGGCCCACTCTTTTCACATATATTTTTTTATTAATATAAGTAGTACATAATATCTTTCCTGCATATATATTGTTTATATTATATGGGCCCACTCTTTTCATTTTATTTTTAATATATAAGTAGTACATATCTTTCCAGCATAATAATTTTTTTATATTATATGGGCCCACTCTTTTCATATTTTTTTATGTACACGTACATTTTATCTATCCTGTATAAATTTTGTTTATATTATATGGGCCCACTCTTATCATATTGTCCTTTTTATATTGTGTGTATGTATGTGTGTGAGTTCATTTTAATAAAACATTTTGTATATATTACTTGGGCCCACTCTTTCGTATTGTGCTTTTTATATTGTGTGTGTGTACAGTATGTGTTTGTATTAATTTTAAAAGAACATTTTTTTGATAAGATAAAAAAAATCCGCTAAATCATATCAATCAAATCATATCCACACACACAAAACGTATTTGAAGAGATGTTTTTTATTAATTTTATTTAAACACAAACATTTAAATAATACACGCACACACACAAATCTATGTAATATAAAATCAATTAATGGTATGTCATAGATAACAAAATAAAAGTCTCGGTTTATTGCACGCTTAACAATACACGTCGAGGACATATAACGTCACGACTCATCCGAGAGAGCACGGGTTCGAATCCAGGCCACGGAGGGTAGAGTTGGCTCACCTGTAATTAAAACTCTTCAAAACGAAGAGAAATATACCCCGAGTATTGCCGCAGGGGAAATCCTTCTGCATTTTCACGTGTTCTGTGTCTTTTTATATAACGTCTACTCCTGTGCAACTATGTGCTATGTTAGAGTCTTGATTCACGATTATTTTTTGTAACTCTTTTTCATAAAACACCCCATCGATAGCGTCGCCATCATAATCAGAGGGTCTATATACAGGAGGGTCACGCGGCACATAGGCGGAGATAGTGAAGAATTCGTCGGTGTAGTTCTGCTCATAACCCTTGACGAATGGTCCTCGTACTTTAGAAATCCTGACCACGTCGCCCACTTTATATTTAAATAGGGGACGAACAATCTTTTTCATACCACCGTACAAGTTTTGAAATACAACACCTTTGTTTTCTTTACAGACATCCGTGGGTCTCATCTTAAAAGATCTATGATAATATGCAATCTATGCAAAATGTCTATGTATCTCCGTGAATTCGTAGCCGTTAAAAACCGCCACATTCGACTTTTTAACGTTATATTAAATTTTTCTACGATGCTGGCCTTCAAATCAGATGCTGTAGCAAAATGCTGAATGCTGTGTTTTTTCATCAAATCTTGAAAATGTTTGTTAAAAAATTCTGTTCCTCGGTCCGTCTGCAATTTCTTTGGAACTCTCCCCTGCTCTAATATAGACTTGAACGCTTTAGTAACTTCAACACCACTCTTATTCTTCAGTTCTCTAGCCCAGGCATACTTACTAAATATGTCGATACAGGTTAACAGAAATTTATTATTGTCATTTCTAGAGTATGCGGACATGTCGACTAGATCTGCCTGGTACTTCATGTCCATACCATACACCAGAACTATGTTGCGTTTGTAGTTTAAAGGAGCTGTTCTGTGTAAAGTGTATGCGTCTTCCCCGCTAGCCAGTCCGAGACCTGTTTATCGCTCAGCCGTGTGCCAGTATCATTTAACACCACATCTTTTAACCTCTTTTTACCTCCTAAAGATCCAGGGTTCGCTGGGTTGTAATATACTTTTTTCATGAGCTCTGACATGTTGACATTACAACCTTCTGCAACAGAATAACAAGTACAAGTGTAGCGTTTCAGACTTTAATTAAAAAAATAAAATAGAGATAGTAACAAGATTAGATTCAATTTTTTCAATAAGATACATAATAACCAGAAGAAAAAAAAGGGTTACATTTTTAATTGGTTACATGATGAGCAGAATAAAATAAAAATGGTTACATAATGCAAGATATAAGTAATAATGATAAAACTGATAGAATAATGTTACAGACTGTCTTACCAGTAAAGACAATTTACACACGACATATAGCCACGGTCTAGTATGTAGTCGACCAGAATTTCAACCATTTCGTAGACCTTGTTTTTCTCATTTTTTGAAACAAGTTAAAAAAATCGGCTACATATGTGCACATACATAGCACCTCGCTAACTCCTATTTCTTGATCCGCTGTGGATATCTCATCTAGAATTTTTCTAAGCATTACATCTGACGGATCACCGCTTAGGGCTGTAGTACTCGAGTCCGGTCTTGGAAGGATTGCATTTGCACTCGGACTTGTCTCGGACTTGGCCATTGGGCTCGCCAAGTCTTCTAGTTGGTCTCGACCGAGTCCAGCAAAAAAATAACGTTAAAAAAATGTATTAAAAAATGTATTCTTCAAAACAAAACCACATTTGCATGATGTCGCGACTGAAAACATGTGGAAAACGCTAGGCGCGCCGCTCTCCTTATTTTCAAAGCACTCTGTAATCTGCGCTCACGCTCCAGTGGCGTCTGCTGTTGCTGGGCAACCATGACCCGCTCTCCATGAAGACGATGAAGTTTCAGCAAAGAATAAATTGGATTTCCAGCACTAAACATCCCTTGTAGTAGCTCTGCTAATAGATTCATTTACAACATTGCTATCCTTGTACAGCTATGATCATCTGTTTCTCCATCTTCTTAGCTTTATTGTTTCGGGAAAGGATGTGCATGACCAGCGTGACCACTTACTGCGACCTGAAAAGTTTAGATGTTTCTAATTGTGTTTTATTTACGTCTACACCTAGATAGCCTTAAACGTACCCTTTACAATAATGAAATACTAATTATTGTTGTACAGTTAGGGGTTGCAAGACTACTGATTTCTACCAGTCGATTTTTTAATTAAAAAATGCTTGAGTTACTTGACTACTCGTGGTTCATGCTATTGTAAATGAAAACACATTAAATAGTTTTTTTTTTTAAATCAATCAATTATTATTAATGTATAGCCTTATGCAACAATTACATATGTAATTTTTTAAAACTTTATAATTATGACATTTCATATTAAAATTTTCATGTAACAGCCAGTAATTGTATCTGTTACAATCCCAACATTTTTCGTATCTGCATTCGGATACAACATCGTACAGTTACTTGATAAGACCGTTATGACTTTTTATATTTTTTTCGTAGTTATCACTGAACAAGTTTGTCATGTTAAACTAAAATAATTATTAATTTCTAAAATAATATTTATTTTATTACATTTGAACACGACTGAATCCATTCAATGCGCACATTTTCATTACGCAGAACACTGAGCGAGTCTTAATGTTAATGAACATCACTAAACAGATGTGTGCTGCGCAAACCAGCAAAAGGTAAAGATGCAAACATGTAGGACAAGTAGACAATGTATCTGTATCTAGCTGATTATTAGTCTACTCTTAAGAGAGAGAACTGGTTTGGTTTTTGAGAGACTGAGACGTGCAACGCTGCTGTTTGATTGGTGAACGCGCTGTGCTTAATCATTCGTTTCATATCGTAGCCTAAGCTTTAAATCATTGCCTTTTAAATATATACAAATACTATAATGTGTATGATGTATGATGTATGATGTATTATTATAGGTAAAATTACTCTTGCAACGCTCTGATTTCTGAGAGATGCACAGAGAGGCGACAACAATACGGTATTTGATTTGCGCTCTTTTCACTCATAAAGTTTACATTCATTCACTTCTGCCGCTGATCCCCTGGCTCACCTGTTATCTAGCAAACACCTGACTGTGTCAGCTTCAGCCGAGTATTCAGGCAGAATTATTCCTTGTCCATTATTCATTTTTTTAAGCCATTATCCTTGCCATTCATAATAAGGTATTAGGCTTCAGGCACAACCCTAATTATTACATTACATATTTTATTTTTACATGCAACATAGATAAGGTCATATACTAACAGCTCCACGCAATATTGTAATTCTAAAATTCACGTCGTACTTGCAAACACTTTGTATGCATTATGGTTAATGCATGCTGGAGTAGCCTAGTTGATTGTTTCCAACAGCGCCAAGTAGTCTATGCAAGCACTAGTACAGTATGACAAAAATATCGCTGTATTTATGTGCGCATGCCCAGTAGAGCCAAATATATCCCTTCTAGCCTTGCTGCGCGCATTTTTCATATCCCAAGCTTTGCGTGTGTCTGTGCACTCACTGTGCCAAGACATCTGTCATATACATTTTGACCACAGACATAATGTCAGCAAAAGCAGCATTATAAAGTAAATAAAATGAAAATAAAGTACATAAAAATTATTTGACCTTACAGCTTCAAACTCTGTTCTAGAGGGCCAGTGTCCTTTATAGTTTAACTCCCAGGATCGGACTGGGGGTAAAACCAGTACTGATTACTAGGCCCCAAAGGAAGAGAGGGCCCTTGAAAAGTATGAATCTGAAATATATTTTATTTTACCTGGAATATTTTCATTGGTGGGGGGGCCATCAGGATTGCCTATGCATAGTGCCCGGGATCTTGTGTAAAGCCCCTGTTAGCTTTAACCCTAAGTATACACACTTGAAACAGCTAATCAAGCTCTAACTAGACACACTAGAATCTTACAGGTGTGTTAAGGCCAGTTGGAGCTAAACTTTTCAGGACATTGGACATCCAGGATCTAGTTAGGAGACCCCTGTCCTACAGAGTTGATACTTTGCACATGCTTTTTGATCATTACACATAATAATGTAAAATTATTTTCTTAGAATAGGAGATATGCTGTCTCTCGCAACACATACATTATCAGTAGTTAAGTATGTGGTCTTGAAGAGGACCCTTTTTTCTCTCATTTGGACTCGGTCTTGACTTGGACTCGACTAGTCCTGGACTTGGACTTGACTTGGACTCGACAAAGCTGGACTTGACTACAGCTCTATCACCGCTGTTAACACACATATCAGTCAATGAAGTCCATGTATCTGTAACTCTTCTCATAATGGCCATTTGATTCTTGAGGTTCTTTATATGCCTTGATTCCCCCTCGTAATCTTTCTGGGGCTCACACGTATGGTCTATAGCCGTAAGTATCATTTTGATCATCTGCTCTTTATAACGGGGTATAAACACGACATCCCTGAGAAAATTCTTCAAGCTACATACAGACCCCATGTTGTCGTTTTCACTGATCAGAGGGTGCCACACTACTTTGCCAGAGATCTACAGCGTCTTAAACAAGTTTTTTGAAGGAATCGTTCAGCAACTTTTCCCTAATTTCTTGTAGCTTTGCGACGATGAATGGCTCGACTCTTAATTCATGCAGGATAGCTCCGGCAGTTCCTTGAATCCTCAGAATGTTGTTGGTCATTAAACTGCAGCGACGTAGAGTGAAGTCAATAATGGTCTGAAGATCAGGTTTAAACAGTTTGCGGGACAGCTCGTCGAAGCGTGTGTCGAAATAGTAAGCCGTAGGCTCTAACAGACAGGAATGCTGCAGCTGACTCGGATGGTCCGTCGCACAACCTTCACACTCCTCCCTCAGTTTGTTGTCAATAATATGTTGCAGCAGCATCACGATCTTAGCTTTTATGATTTTGAATCCGATGCTGCTGAAGCAGCCATCTGTGGTGTCGAACCCTGTGTGGGATGAGGTGGTACACAGATCCTTTAGGTAGGTCAGGTTGTGATATCCAAGTTCTGTGCAGAATTTATCCAAGCATTCTTTGTGCAGGTCCGGTGATCGGGGTCATCCTGTCAGGGTATAATTAACAGCATTATCATCAGGATCAACGAGGTTGGAAGGAGTGTAATCGCAACACAAAGAGTCTTCTTGAGACATGGTGCAAAATGTTGTGGTGGGAAGGTACTCACTGTTTATTATAATGGCGATAATAAATGGGAGGGGGCGGTAAAACCCCCGGGACTTTGTTAGGATACCACTCGGGGTGAAACAACTGTGTTTTAATCTTGTTGTATCCATCACGCATGTCGCACCATGTGAACATTTTGTTTACGATCGAAAACAGAGCGCTCAGCAGAAGAAGATTGCCCCATTTAAACAAAAAAAGCAGGGTGAACATTTCGTGATATTCCTTGAGTTCGTCATCACCCGAACAATCGCTGAGCTTTGTCTTGTCTTCGCAGGCAAATATGTATACGCAATCATCCGGACTCTTTTGGGTATGATCACCGATCACTCTGTATCGGATATTTGGGGCCACTCCATCCCACTCTGCAATGTACAATGGCTCTAAAAATAACCGCCAATCTTTATCAGGAAATACCAGGCATGGATCTTGACCCTGTACAAATTCGTTGATCCCGTCAGCTGTGTAGAGCGTGATCGTTCGAGACGGTTTGTGAAATATGTACCCAAACACACGTCCACTAATTAGAAATAATTTGTCTCTCAAAAATTCGGTATTTTCATGAAGAAATTTTGTCAAATACAAATTAGCATTGTATGGCTTTCTCGGAGCCAAAGTCAGATTTTCCATCATCGCTTCATCCCATGCCTTCTCGGGAGTTTTAGGTGAGTATAAGCCATCCATGACTATGTATTTAGCACCTCTCTTCTAATTCTCCACAGATCACCCTGGTCTATTTATCTATGAACACCCCTGGAATGCTACCGGACACAGATGGGAAAACCCATATAATCATCAAAGACATTCCTCACGTCAGACCATAATATCTTCAAACAAATTCTTCAGGGGAACTCATTCATCTCTTGGTCGTTGAACAAATAATATTGTCACGGTCCTACGCTGCCTGAAGGAATACGGAGTCGAGGATAAACGGAATAAGGTTTTTAATATATCCAACACGGGATATCCAACATGGAGCACAGAGGTAGACACACGTAAGTAGCAAGTGGTCACAAGTGAGCACAAGTGAGCACAAGTGAGAAGACCCGACCAAACAGAACTGAAGGGACACGGCTTATGAACAACAGATAATTGGGGAAACACAGGTGGATGGAATCATTAAATTAACAGGGACATGGAACACATGAGGAAGATAATGGACACACCTGGGAACTAATCAAACACGGAAAGACAGAAACTGGGTCACGGGCAAAGACACATTAAATGAGTCCAGGTGTGTGACAGTACTCCCCCCTCCCGGTAGGTGCGTCCTCGCACCGTAGAAACAACAGGGGGAGGCGTAGGTGATAATGGACACACCTGGGAACTAATCAAACACGGAAAGACAGAAACTGGGTCACGGGCAAAGACACATTAAATGAGTCCAGGTGTGTGACAGTACTCCCCCCTCCCGGTAGGTGCGTCCTCGCACCGTAGAAACAACAGGGGGAGGCGTAGGTGGGAACTTGGGAGGAGGTTCCGGTGGAGGACGGACTTCCAGGAGGGGGCCAGCAGACAGGGACCACAGAAGGAGGAGCCAGGGAGGAGACAGGAGCAGGAGGAGCCAGATGGTCCACCAGAGACCAGCCAGGACGGAGATCCAAGGTGGGGTCGACGGCGGGAGGAGCCATGGTGAAGGAAGGGTCGACGACACCAGGGGGCCGACAGGCGGAGACTGCACCGGTGGGTGAGGAGCCCAAGATGGAGCAGCACAGCCGCAGAGCCAGGGTGACGTCGAGGATCCGGAGGGCCTAGGTGGAGCTGAAGGCTCAGGCGACCAAGGCAGAGGCGGGGTCCTGGCAGACCGCTGTGGAGCCGGAGTGACCGAGGATGTAGGTGGAACTGGAGGGAAGGAGGAGCCTGACAGAGCCGGAGGGATGGAGTGACGAGGTGGAACCAGAGGAGTGGAGTCCCGAGGCGGCGGATGGTCGACGACTGACCAAGGTGGGGCCGGAGGGACGAGGGAGCCCGGTGGAGCAGGTGGGATGACAGGCCACGGTGGAGACGAGGGAGCTAAGAGCCAAGGCGGAGCCGCTGGGTCGAAGGACCGAGGAGGAGTCCAGGGCTCGGAGGCTGGAGGCGGAGACAGGGCCTTAACACGCCAAGGCGGAGCTGGAGACTGGCAGTCCAGCGGCGAACCACCGCGCCCCGATGGCGCGGACTGAGGGTGAGCTGCGGGACTGACTGGCACCAGCAGGAATGACGAGGAACTGGCTGGTCTAGGAGGAGGAGAGAGGAGAAGGATGGGAGGAAGGACAGGAGGATCAGGACTGGACGGAACCAGCGAAAGAGGAGTAGAGGGACCAGCAGGTTTGGGAGGAGGCGGGAGAGGGAGGCTGGGAGGGAATACAGGAGACACAGAAGATTCAGGGCTGGGCGGAACCAGCGGTGAAACAGAAAAATCATGGCTGGGCGGAACCAGCGGAGACACAGAAAATTCAGAGCTGGGCGGAACCAGCGGAGACACAGAAGATTCAGAGCTGGGTGGAACCAGCGGAGACACAGAAGATTCAGAGCTGGGCGGAACCAGCGGAGACACAGAAGATTCAGAGCTGGGTGGAACCAGCGGAGACACAGAAGATTCAGAGCTGGGCGGAACCAGCGGAGACACAGAAGATTCAGAGCTGGGCGGAACCAGCGGAGACACAGAAGATTCAGAGCTGGGCGGAACCAGCGGAGACACAGAAAATTCAGGGCTGGGCGGAACCAGCGGAGACACAGAAGATTCAGAGCTGGGCGGAACCAGCGGAGACACAGAAGATTCAGAGCTGGGCGGAACCAGCGGAGACACAGAAGATTCAGAGCTGGGCGGAACCAGCGGAGACACAGAAGATTCAGAGCTGGGCGGAACCAGCGGAGACACAGAAAATTCAGGGCTGGGCGGAACCAGCGGAGACACAGAAGATTCAGAGCTGGGCGGAGCCAGCGGAGATACAGGAAACTCAGGGCTGGGCGGAACCAGCGGAGAAACAGAAAACTCAGGGCTGGGCGTAACCAGCGGAGAAACAGAAAACTCAGGGCTGGGCGTAACCAGCGGAGAAACAGAAAACTCAGGGCTGGGCGTAACCAGCGGAGAAACAGAAAACTCAGGGCTGGGCGGAACCAGCGGAGAAACAGAAAACTCAGGGCTGGGCGTAACCAGCGGAGAAACAGAAAACTCAGGGCTGGGCGTAACCAGCGGAGAAACAGAAAACTCAGGGCTGGGCGGAACCAGCGGAAATGGAGCAGAGGAAATGACTGGAGGAGGTAGGAGTGGGAGACTGAGAGGGTATACAGGGGAATCAGGGCTGGACGGAACCAGCGGGGAAACAGGAAAATTAGGGATTACCTCCATAGACCAGTCCATCAGATCCAGAGCTTGCTCCATATGACCTTCAGAGACTGTATACAGCTCACCCTCAGTCGTAGGAGTGTGGGCAGGGCTTTCCTCCACGCCCTCGATCTCCACGAGGACTCCCACGATGCACGGTGTTGCCGGCTCACACACCTGGTCAGTCGCGCTCTCGAGATCCGGCTCCCTGTCAGTGGATGGCTCGGGCTCTGCGGCTGCGGTGGGCTCTGGCTCCGTGCGGCGTGATGGTGGCTGGCTGGTCTCTGGGTCGGGAGTGGGGCTGGCGAGGTCCTCTATGGGGCAGACGGTGAGAGGTGACCCATTTCTCGCCAGAGTCCACTCCACGTATGCGGCGAAATCCTCTCGAGGACCATCTTCGGACGACAACGCTCTGCATTTGGAGTTCAGGCTGGTGTTGTAGAAGGTGCAGAGCGCGCCGTCCGGGTAGCTGGTGGCATTAGCTAATAGGAAAAACTGTCTGGTATGGTCCTCGAGAGAACGTCCTTCCTGCTTCAGCAGGAGGAGGAGGAATTCGGGACGATAGAGGGGATCCATAGACACTAAGAAAAGAAAAGACTGTGAAAAAACAAAAGCAAAACGGAGGGAAGAACACGCAGTTTTCTATTTTCTCTTTTGAGGTCGGGTCTTCTGTCACGGTCTTACGCTGCCTGAAGGAATACGGAGTCGAGGATAAACAGAATAAGGTTTTTAATATATCCAACACGGGATATCCAACATGGAGCACAGAGGTAGACACACGTAAGTAGCAAGTGGTCACAAGTGAGCACAAGTGAGAAGACCCGACCAAACAGAACTGAAGGGACACGGCTTATGAACAACAGATAATTGGGGAAACACAGGTGGATGGAATCATTAAATTAACAGGGACATGGAACACATGAGGAAGATAATGGACACACCTGGGAACTAATCAAACACGGAAAGACAGAAACTGGGTCACGGGCAAAGACACATTAAATGAGTCCAGGTGTGTGACAAATATCACCTCCCGGAACTCAAAGCATGACGGATCAATTTCACGCATGCCGGAAGGTCGCATCTGGACATAATTCATAGGTCAAAGGTCTCATCAATCATTATCCATGACGTTTGCTGGCACATAATAACTACTGGCCACATTTTAAAGATTAAAGATTTTTTTATAAAAAGATAAAACTCACATATTTCAGCCTCTAAATCATTTTTATAAAAGTCAAAAAAGATAAATTACTGACATTTACAATGCACATTCTCCTTTATTATTAATAGTATGCGGTCCAATTTTTCCCGTTGTGTCTGTCGTTGCTATGCAACCAAGCAGCTTTACAGGGGGAGCTTTACAGGGGGTTTGGCTTATTTAAATGAGATGTAAATGAGCCCCATTGTCACTGGCAGCAGTGAGAACAGGTGAGAACTGCAAATCTTCAGAGGCTATTTCTGCTTTTTTGAGCGCCTAACTTAAAATGGCCACAACTTCTCCAACTATTATCAGATTTCCCCCGAACCGACTTGTGTCCCTACTTTCCGTGATTGGTCACAAATATGCAGCTTTTGGCTGATTATGCATTAAATCAGGCGATCGCATAATTACTGGGGCTGATGTACACATTTTCAGTATGTAGCATTATGATGGGGGAGAGTTTGGAAGCTTTCAAGATCCTTCTGATGTTAACACTTCTGTCTGATCATGTTGTTCTATGAAACATAGATTCTGACTGTTTAGATCTTTGTGCTTCCATGTGCATTCCATATATCTATATTATACATCACACTTTCAAGTGTCGGTTCAGATCTTTAGACGCGTGTTTGTATTTAGCTATTTTTTTTTTTTATCAATTATCAGTTGCGTTGACAGCAAATTGCTTGTTCAGTTTAAATGTGAATGAAAGTGTTGTCTCCATCATTAAATAAATTACATTAAAAAAGTGTTTTGTCATCTTTAAAAAAGTAAAGCAGTGGGTTAACATTGTTTACGATTATTGATTGAAGGAAAAAAACAAAAATCCCTGTTGACACAACATGTTTAGTTGACTGGACTAGAAAATAATTGTCAACTTAAAGAAATGGGTTACCTGGACTAATTCCACTCTAATATGAAGCTGTTTCAAAAATATTTTTTGTCAAGATAGCAAAAAATCTTAAAGCAGTGGGTTAACATTGTTTACGATTATTGATTGAAGGAAAAAAACAAAAATCCCTGTTGACACAACATGTTTAGTTGACTGGACTAGAAAATAATAGTCAACTTAAAGAAATGGGTTACCTGGACTAATTCCACTCTAATATGAAGCTGTTTCAAAAATATTTTTTGTCAAGATAGCAAAAAATCTTTAGGCAGCGGGGTAACATAATATTTTTAGTTGACTCAAATTTTTTTTTTACAATGTAGAGCAAATACAGTGGGGATCGAACGTTTGGGCACCCCTTTGTAGAATCTGTGAAAATATGAGTAATTTTCAAAAAATAAGAGAGATCATACTAAATGCATGTTATTTTTTATTTAGTACTGTCCTGAGTAAGATATTGTGCATAAAAGATATTAACATTTATTCCACAAGACAAAAAAAATGCTGAAATTATTAAAATAACTCTACTCAAAAGTTTGGGAACCCTTGGTTCTTAGTACTGTGTTCTGTTACCTGATGATCATCGACTGTCTTTCTGTTTTGTGATGGTTTGTTCTGAACAGTTAAACTGAGCAGCGTTCTTCAGAAAAATCTTTAAGGTCCTGCAGATTCTTCAGTTTTCCAGTATCTTTTCATGTTTGAACCCTTTCCAGCAGCGACTTTATGATTTTGAGATACACCTTATCACACTGAGGTAGAGTTGTGACGTTCGCGAACGAACCGATTCTTTTGAACGGCTCATAAACATGAACGATGGGAGCCGAGTCGCGACTGGAGAGGAGCCGTTCTTTCTATCGTTCTTTTTTCCTATGCGTGTTCATACAAATGAGCTCCGCCAGGAGACAGAACAGTTATAGGGGGAGGGGCGCACCCAGCGCAGGCCAACCCTTTATAGCGTGATGATATTAGTTATTAGTTGTGCATGCATTTACATTGCATTTTGTGTTCATTTAAAACTTATTTTAAAATCATTAAAAATGTTCTTTTGTGATACTGTACTTGTATAGAAATGTTTCACTAAAAGCTGTTTTCCACAGACATTCATTGCAGCCCACTTTGTTATTGTTCATTGACTTGAAGGGGCTGATGTCCTATTTGCAAAGTTTACAGTAGTAATAGTATGTAGTATGTAGACATTTCCATTTTATTTATTCTAATTTTATCTACTTAAAAAAAAATTAGTTTTCTATCAAAATGTTCTTGTGTGATAACAATGTTCTTGTGTGGAAGTGCTTGTAGTAAAAGCTGTTTTGCACAGAAATTCATTGCAGCCGGCTTTGTTTTTTATGTTTATTTGTGAGTAGGTATTGTATGAATAACATAAGTCAACGTAGTTTTACACACACACACACACACACACTTTGTACTAAAGGTAAATCAAAATAATGATGTCACTGTCTAAGCAGAGGGATTTGTGCAACCCTATGGAATATAGTCGACACATGAGAAATGAGGTAATAATCAATATTTCAGAATAATTCAAACTCAGATATTGGTGTGTGATATCTGAGCTTTAATTATTTGACTACAAATCTCACCTCATAATACCTCCCAGTGATTATTTCCAGGATAAACTGAGATGCTCCCAAGCTGGCTTCTTAAAACTGACTAAATATTTAAAAAGAGCCAAAAGAGCCATTCTTTTGAACGGCTCTTTGAAAGGAACGGATCGCGAAGATCCGGATCCACTCAAAGAGCCATAAATCCCATCACTACACTGAGGACATTTGAGGGACTCAAACACAACTATTTAAAAAGATTCAAACATTCTCTGATGCTCCAGAAGGAAACAAGATGCATTAAGAGCTGGGGGTGAAAACTTACTGTTATTAAGACAGCCCAGAAAGGATGGAAACTTATGTAACCCAGGTTAAAATCTTTCAAAATATATATTAAATGTTTGTATATTTGTTCTGCTCTCCCCGTCCCTTTAAATTGCCTATGTGGAGTACGTGCCCTGCGACTTCACGTAACCCCAGTCAATTGACTGTCAGGAGCCAATCATGCAATTGAGCACAGGTGTTTAATCAGACTGTGGCGTCTTCCTCATTCAGAGGTGTGGGGAAGCCGATCGACAGTTGTGGACAGGTTTGTGTCATACAAACTACTCACTCTGGTGCTCAATTCATGCTTTTAAGTTAAGTATATCATTGTAACTTTTAGAACAACTTAACTGGCTGCAGGGAATTCGTCACCGCTATCAGGTTATGTTTACATAGAGGAACTGGTGAGTAAGCTGAATGAATGACCTACATGCTAGAGGCTAACATATTTTAAGTTAGCAGAGCTGAACATTAGCATTAGTGTTAGCTTTAACATTGGCTGCTCTAGTTGATTCCTTTTATTCTGTTGTGAAGTATGCCACTGTTTTTGCTTTATAAATATATTTGTTTGCACTAAGTGTGTTTACATGTGTTATGAAAATTAGATTACAGTACTGTTGGATTAATTATTTGAACTTTGTGCAGGCAATACAACTTTAATATTGCACTTTTGACTATGTTGTCAGGCACTTAATGTTTATTATTTGTAGCTTGTACATTTAATGATTTTGTAATGATTTAGAATTGTGTACACATGGAAATTATATTTGAGTTTGGAATTAGCTAAAGTTTAATGCAAACTTAGTTCCAAATTAGCCTTATTTACTGGTCCTGTTGTTGCACCACAGGCCAGGTTCTCTCTCTCTCTCTCTCTCTCTCTGTCTAGAGATGAATGATGGCGAGCTGAATTACTATGGCTAGGAGCCTAACATCTGAGCAGCATCTACTAATACAGGTTGTCTGCAGCCTGTCCCCAACACACGTCTCCATAGACTAGCGCTTCAGTCCCACATGCACATCCTTTCCCTGGACAATAACCAATGGACTTATTAATATACTTTCTCATAAAACTCTTGTGGGTTTGTCGTGGTAGTCTTCAAGAAATCAAACATCGCTGGGACAGTTTTTTCCTCTTTTTCTTTTTGCTCTTGTGTGTGGTATTTGCTGTAATTTCTGTTGTTATATCTTACTTGAACAATAACCTCAAAGTGCACTTGATTTATAATCGGTTGAACTGCAGTCTGTAAATATTGTGTTTTTCCTATGTTTTTTCTTTCATTATTTTTGGTTGTAAATATTGTTTAATCACTTTAATACATGGTACCTACACCAAATTTAAAATCGTGTTTCTGTGTTACTGACCACCAGCTCCTATAGCCGAATTTAGACTTCTGTGATTTAACTAGCCTATATTGTTTATTTCCATAGCTACCTATTCAATTTATTATAGCTAATATTAATTACATAATATTGGCTAGCAGCAGGTCCCAAAGACCCGTTACACTTACTGTTATGAATACAGCCCAGAAAGGGTAGAAGCTTAATGTTATGAATATAGCCCAGAAAGGGCAAAAGGTTACTGTTAAATACAGCCCAGAAAGGGTTAAATGTGCAAATAAGAAATAAAGAGTGAAGATAACAGTTACGGGCCTATAACAAGGTGAAAGAAACCACTATATTAAAGAGGCTAAGCTATGGCAGCAAAAGCTAAAGAAAAATCCAGCAATATTTTTATTCAAGCATATACATGAGGCGATTCTTGTGTATTAGGATGGCAGAAACTAGCCTTACAGGCAGAGAGATCCGTCCAGGCGACGGACCCAGGAGAATTACTACTTTGGCTTCCCACCAAGGAGGGGCTGCAATTGGGAAGTGCAAGTGGGGCTAGCAGTATTGCGATGGACGCAAGAACTAGCAAAAAATGAAAGCTGTACAATACCATTGCAGTGCAAAACTCCAGAGGCAGAAAATATAATTTAAAAAATTAGCAAAAAAGATGAAGGCAAAATAGAGATTTATGACATATGCGTTAAAAAGAGAAAAAGGATACTTGCCAGATATGGAAAGAGTTAAAAGATGCCAAATTGGTATTAACGATTTCGAACAAGTGGAAGAAATACGATTGACGATACCAATAATTGAAGATGAGGAACGATATAGTGTTATTACCATTGCTCATCAAAAAAACACCCTTATACCAGAATAATATGAGCTACAAATAGGCAGAATAAAACTGCTTATTAGAGACAGTTAAATCGAAAGAATTGAAGGAGGCGGTGTAATACTAAATGGAAATAAATAATAACTGGCTCTGGAATAGCTGGGTCAATTTTCAATAAATTAGGTAAACAGGCATTACAGGAGATTGAAAGTATGAGAGAATCTAGACTGCGGAATAAAAGAAGAGGCCAGATGGAATAACAAAGAGTGACAAACCAAATAGAGAATGATTGGCCAGAAGTTCAGGTAAAAGGGATTTTATTCTAAAATTCTACCAGTGGGAAACGAGGTAGAACATTAACACGACACTGGGACCAGAAGATTGTTAATGATAGAAGTTTCACTTACGGACAGATGAGATCAGCAAGCTGCTCCCCATCTGCCCAGAGAGTCGCTCGGACAGAAGGATGGTCAAACGGGAAAACCGACATTGTTTCAAGAAGGATGCGAATATAATAGAAAAATAGTTAAAGAACTGGAAAAAGTAGTTCATTCACTAAAATCAGAAATTAAAAATCTGGAAAAAGAAATAGAAATATTAAAACATACGGAAGTATTAGGACTGGAGGACAGAATTAAGTAGGGTTGTGATGGTCAGGTCGGAAAGCAAAGACAAATAGTCAGGATCGGACAGCAACTCCTGGATTTACAATTTCTTACAGACAATTGAAGTTGTAACTCCACAAGAAACTGAAGAAAACCAGAATAGTGTACATGCGAAATTGCTGGAATTACAATTAACAGAAGCCGTTAGAAAACAGGTAGGAAATAAGAAGTCGCACGAAGACCAGAGTTCATATGCAGAACGGATAATGAAAGCGGCTGAGAATGTGCAGTTGAGGCGAGATGCCGTTACGAGGTTAGTGCAGACCTGTACAGGTCACCCCATATCCTCGGAGGGTTTGGATAAGTTGAGGAATTTGAAAGGTATAGACGATAAAATTTAAGAACGGACAAAAAGAGCCCGGAAAAGAGCATATAACTTTATTAGAAATTTGGCTTTCTATAGAACAGGAGATCCCTAATGCGGACAAAGTTCCATTGCTGAGGCATGTAGGCATAATTTAGTTACCCTGCTGAATATTGCGACTGGAGAAAAATAGAAGAAAACTAGCTGAGTATGATCTTGGTACAAAACATGTTAAGACCATGAGGAAATTTACACCGCAAAATAAACAAGCTCAAGGGCTACAGTTTAAAAATAATTATAATAAAAATAAATTCCAAAGGCCAGAAAGATTAAAAAAAAAATAAAAAAATAAATAAATATGAAGCAGGATATTACGGTGAAACAAGGAAGGTTAACCAGTTCACTGTAAATAGACAGACGTCTCAGACAGAACAAAAAGTAAACCTGGATGCACAGGGAGGGAGAAAACTTCCACAAAAGTGAAAAATGGGAAAATATGACCCCCGCAGAACGAACTAAAATAATTGAAGACCTTAAGAACAAAAATCTAAACACAAAAAAAGATTAGGAGTGCTAAGGTAAATGAAAAGATGGAAAAACGCTCTAAATTAAACGACGAGGAAACATGCAAAACTAAGAAGGAGCCAGTCAACTCTTATACAGAATGAAGGTTAGCTGGCCAGTTGAAACAGAGACTGTGTGACCCAAAAGTTAAAGAAGAAAATGAAAATGTATATATTAATATTCATGGAACAAAGTATTTGATTGACACATGCAGGAATGTCTGTCTCAACTGAGCCTTTAGAGATAAATAGTACAATACAGGTACAAACATATGACGGACAAGTTCAAATGGAAAAAACAGGCGAACGATATGGAATTACTATGATTAGAAGTTCTGAAAATGTATTAGCAGCAAAAGATCTGAAAAAGGTTTTAAGATTAAAGCCGGTTAATTATGAGCAAGAATTAAGAAGAATCTGAAATGAAATTAAAGGTTCACAATGGGCTAAGGACCAGTTAATGTCAGAGCTAAGTAAAACTTCATATGTACGGAGCAAAAATAACTGCGGCAAAGTAGATGATAGGTTTGCACGTTATTGAGGGTGGAATTCATAAACCACAAAGGCAATATCCAATGAATAAAAACGGAATGGCAGAACTAACTTTAACCATACAAGAGCTTGAAGAACAGGGAGTTATAAAACAAGTTAAAGGAGCTATTACTAACTCGCCGATCTAGTTAGCTGTGAAACCGGACGGGACATATCGATTTCTTATGTGACGGAGTGACTGTGACGGGGCGGAACCAAAAATGAGGAAGATTAGTTCCGCCCGGACCATATATCGCCAACACAACAGGTGTCTTGTTGAGCGTGGCGATCACTGATTGGGCAGTTCGGTGAAGAGGAGACACATAAATAGAGCATCAGAAACACAGGAAGTGGTTGGTGATTCTCAGTAGTTATTGTGGGTGCAACGGAGCAGAGGAGAGAGTTGGAGAGAGAGTGTATGGTGTACAGTGGAGCTTGGGCAAAGAGAGATACACACACAGGGCTGAGTATAAGAATATCTTTATTGGAGCATTGTGTTTCAGATGCATTGTGTGATGTGAAGTTAACACACATTGAAGATCTGCTAGGATTGCAGGAAGGAGATCGTGCTGCCAGTTGTGTCGGATGTCGGTTATCTGGAAGAGAAGTGGAAAGATCCAGTGTTAATGAAAGTGTGAGTACGTGTGAAAATGTGAGAAATATTCATCGTGTCAACAGTTATTTTGCAAGTGTGGAATATCCATATACCTCTTGTGAGTTGTGACCAGTGTGAGCGGCCCCACCGTAATAGGATTGGTGGGTGAGCCGGAACCAGTGAAAAAGGAGTCTGGTGCCTTGTCGCGGCTGTGACGTTTCCTCTGGCCGTCAGCTGCATCGGTGCCCCCAACGTCCAGGAACTAATCCCCGGTCCTATGTGGTTTTGACCCTAATTCACTGTGAGTGTGTGGAGTGCAGTGGGCTGGGAGAGAAAACCCTGTGGAGAAGAACGTGCACCGGTGTTGTGAGACGACCGTCTTTTATATACATGCCCGCTCGTGGCTTTGGACCCCTACTCCGCAGAGTGGTGACGTGTCAACAATAGCAAAGGTTCGCCCCTGTCTAGATCTCTGGTCCGTTGTCTGGAAGAGAGGAGAGGGAAGCGTTCGAGTCATTCCTGAGGTACATACCCGGTGGCACAAACCTACCTGAAGTCACCCAGCGTGGTGGCACCAGCTGAGGCTGTGGAAGGCCCAACGTGCAGCTACTTCAATCTGTACTTCTATCTACTCTTGGTCAAATTCGAGAGTCCTACAGGTCTGAGCTTGAGGCTCTGAGTCGTCGTGGGAGGGTTTCCACGGTTGGAGGTGACCGTGTTGAGTGTTGGTCTGGGAAGTCTGCCCCGGTGAAGAAGACCACAGTTGTCGTGACATATACACCTTCTCTAGACTCCCGAGCTGAAAAGGGCTAAAGCCTGACGTCCACCTCTTCGAGGGTCTGTGAGTTGTATCCATTCAGTATTGTCATTGTATACCCAACTGCATGCCCAGAGCAAAGCTCCAGTTGCACCTGTATGCCCATCTGTACGCCTCAAGCTAAGAGCCAGTGTATTGCCCTTGTATACTTACCTGTATGCCCAAAGTCAAACTCCAGTTGCCCTTTGTATACTCTTCTGTACACCCACAGCTAAGAGCCAGCGTATAGCCTTGTAAGCTTACCTGTCTGCCCGAAGTCAAACTCCAGTCGCCCTTTGTATGCCCTTCTGTACGCCCACCGCTAAGAGCCAGTGTATAGCCCTTGTAAACTTACCTGTATGCCCGAAGTCCAACTCCAGTTGCTCTTTGTATGCCCTTCTGTACACCCACAGCTAAGAGACAGCATATTGCCCTTCTATACTCATCTGTACGCCCAAAGCTAAGAGCCAGCGTATTGTCCTTGTATACTTACTTGTATGCCCAGAGTCAAGCTCTAGTTGCCCTTGTATACTCACCTGTACATCCAAAGCAAAAAGACCCAGTTGTCCTTCTGCATACTTACCTGTACGCCGAGCGAAATACCAGTGCATCGCCCTTGCATACTCACCTGCAAACTCCATCCGTAGGGTTTACCTGGACGAAAATCGAAGTTAAGGATTGTGTATCTTTCTTGCATACTTACCTATACACCAAAGGCCAAGACCCCAATATATTCACCTGCATACTTACCTGTGGACCTTTTTGGCGTTTCCAACCGCGGACCCAGAATCTCGTGGCGAACGGCGTCAGGTACGCACCCCACCCAATTCATCAGAATTACTTACCTTCTTTACTCTGCGTGCAGGGACTGGAAGGGCCCCACCGATGGTTCTCCTGCAGGAGAAACACAAAGGCACTACTGAGAAAAACCCTGTTGAGTCACGTGAAGGAAAGGACACAAATTACCTACAGGCTTACCTGAGAGTCCCCGTGACAGAGTCAGAAGCGACTAGGACCTATACTCTCTGGCCCCGAGAGTGGATTTTAGATTCCCTTTTCCCTTCCCTTGTATTTAGTCACTGATTTAGAGATCCATGGGATCGTCGTACCACAGAAGGGGATTGTCATTGTCCAGGATCATTGCTTAGGGACCCATCGACCCCTCTGTTCAACTCATGCAGCGGTGTTTGGGAGGTCAACTGATGGAATCGAAGCTGGTCTAACTTAACGATGTCATAGTCTACTCCCCCGACTTTGAGTCTCACTTGCAACATCTTGAGAAGGTATTCCAAGCCATGGAGAAGTATGGGTTGAAATTACAACCGGACAAATGCCATCTGTTGAGGAGGGAAGTTAAGTTCCTGGGCCATTGTGTCAGTTCTGCCGGGGTCGCTGTGGACCCAGAGAAGGTGTCGGCCGTGCGAGAATGGAAGGCCCCGAAGACGGTGAGACAGGTCAGATCTTTCCTGGGCTTTGTGGGGTACTACCGGCGCTTTATTAAAGACTTCTCAAAGATCGCGAGGCCACTGAATCATCTGTTGGCAGGAACGGGGCGACCTCGAGGTCGTGGGTCCCCGTCGATTGCATGGGACTCCGAGTGTGAGACGGCCTTCCAACCTTGGAACAGAATTGTTGAAACGACTTGCGGAGGCAGGTTTGAAAATAGATATAAAAAAGCCAATTAATGACTGACATGGTTGAATTTTTGGGATTTTGGATTTCAGCAGGTAACAGAGGGGTTACTTAGTCCATGAAAGTCAGAGTAAATCAACTTGAGACCCCAAAAACAGTTAGACAGAGCCAGCAAGCAATGGGGTTACTGGGTTATTTTAGAGACTTAATCCCTCGCTTTAGCCAGATGTCTTAACTTATTTATGAGACTATCAAAGGTGGACACTTGAAACGGACCGAAAAAGTTAAACAAGCGTTGATAGAAATTAAAACAGCTATATTAAACTCAGGACAGCTAGAAGGAAGAAATGATGAGAAAAATTTAGAAGCTGACTTGGAAACAGACGAAATAGGTTACCAATTAATAGTACGAAATGGAAAAAAGTAACATACCTGTTAGAATTATGACTGGAAGATGGGAGATCCAAGAACTTAAATTTACTGGTGTGGAGAAGCAGCTGGCAGCACTTAGCAAACAATATTCTGAGCAGAAAGGCCTGGCGCGGGGCCAGAAAATATTTATTAACACGAAAACAGCAGTATTAGCTCTTCTCTCCAAAATCAATGTGAAGGATGCCCGTGCGCTTAATAGTCGATGGCAGAGATGGAAAAGTATGCTTCTAGATCCAGATCTGAAAATCAGACAAAAAGGAACTTAAAAAATGCCAGAAAAAGAAATTAGAGCTTTATAAAAATACAGTTGTTTTCACAGATGGCTCAAAAACGGCAGCAGACGAGGAAGCTCACTGGGCTTTCATTCCGAAACAGAGCAACAAGGTCATAGCTTCAAAAGAGGGAGTAGCGCAAGTGTAACGGAGGCCAGCGAGTAGTGCTGTGCAGGTAAACCTCACTAAAAGGTTTGAAGACTTTGTAACTGAAAAACATATAGGTTTAAATAAATCTATAAGATATTGCCGAGAGTCAAACGCAATAGCTGATAGATCTATAGGGATTCTAAAAAGCTGAAAATGGGCCAATTGTAATCATGATAGATGGGATGAATATATGGAAGATTTAATGTTTTATGTTAATCTTACAGAGATTAAATGTCAAAAGACCAGCCAGAAGATTCTTGCCGAGTAGGAGACCACGTCTGGATCAGGTTAGACAATAAACATAAAAATAAACCGTTTAAAGATTTAATTACTAAGAATTATAAAATAATTGAAATAGTTGATAAACAATGTGGAATTAGCAGATAATGGCCTCTGGAGTAAGAGGAATTTGGTCTTGGTTAAAAACCAAGGACGAGAAAATTTAATTCAAACAGGAAGATTATCAACGAGATAAGGATGAGCTTGTTAAATTGGTTGAGATTAATAACCAGAGAGGTGTGATTAGAATTGAAACTAATCTAATGACAAGATGCAACGTTAATTATATAGCGAAGGATATTGAGCATGAAAATGCCAGACAGACAGGTAGATTGCATAAACCTGTTAAACTGACATGTGATATAGCATATATGTATGTGTGCTATTTGTGGTAGTTTCGGAGAATACCTGTGGTGGGAGGCACCATTGACAGAAGCTTATGGTTGGTCTTAGTAGGAGTACAGATAAAGAGAACAAACAAGTGCTCATTGAAAGAGGGATTCATCGAAAAACCTTGACCGAGCGTAGCACTCCTTCGGTGCATAAGGTACGAGACTTTTCTTCTGAAATACATGGCATTTCAACAGAGTGCCACGAAGGGTGAACAGTTGAGTGATATACAATGGATAACTTTAAGAATGATTCTACCAGCAATGCTGCTTTGTCAGGAAACTGACAACCTTTTGGAAATTCTGGTAAACAATTGTCTTTTTATTACAGTGAATAGGATATTATATAAAATAATAATATAAATTAAAATGAAAAAGGGGGGTTACATACATATGTTTTTAAGTTTTTATTTTTCTATTTTTGAACTTAATTTAAGTGGGTTATTGGTTCTGAAAATGTATGCATTTTATTATGGAAACCTCATATGATAGGTAACTTTGAGTAAATTAAGAACAAATACAAAGGACCACAATTTGATTAAAAAAAAATATATCTTTTAATTCTTGTATAGGAATTAAGGAGAGCCCCAGGTGGAGAATTATTGACAAGAAAATGTAATTAATTACTGGATTGTTATTGGACAAGATAATTGTATGAGATGCTGTCAATTTCTGACTGATTTAAGAGTGAACTTTGTAATGGGGGATTTATGCTAGGAATGTTTCTTCAAGAATACATTTATTATGTGGATTAATGACTATGATGAGGCAGAATATAATGTTGAATCTTATGAATTGATGACTGGAGTGCATGTAGATATTTGGAAAAAAAAGAAAAGAAAACGTACAATCTTTTTAAACGTAAAGACTGGTACAGATTGTAGATCGGGGGATTAGATTCTTGTGCACTGCTTGCATTATAAATTTACAGCTGAAGTTGTAAAAGTGGTCAAACTTGATGAACTGCTTTTTGTTATAGGCAGAGAAATTTATGGAATTCCTGGAGAAGGAGGATTTAACTCCGACTCAGCCCGCCTTCACGCCCCAAGGTGCTAAGAATCAAACAAGCGGCTCGAACACCAGAAGGTATGCCTGGAATGCCAGATCCCCTCTCTTGGCTTCTGAAGAGGATGTCGGAGAGAGGGGAAGAGCCGCACGTTTCTGAGTGAGGACCCCTGGGGGAGTCTGATTGGGGCCTGTGTACATGAAATTACGAACGGACGATTGTTGAGAGCAAGATTTGAACACTATCTTAGCATTGTCAAGCGGAGCACAAAGATTTGGCCACCTGATACTACTGTATCTGGAAATAAGAAAAAAAAGAGTGCAATGTGAAAGAAAGAATGCTCGAGTTTGGGTTGAAAACTATATGGATGTGTTCATACCAGCTTACTGATGCATGATGGCACTGTGTATGTGATGCTTGCAAAATATAAAAAATTAAAAACATGTTGAACAGTACTTCAGCTTGAAGATGTTAGGATGAAATCAGGCAGCAAAATTGCAAAGCAGTGGGTGTTAATGGAGATGATGATTTTGCAATTGTACTGTCTTGATTAATGCTTAATTTGCTACAAACAGATAAACTGTAACCTAAGTAGTCATAATGCTTTTTCTTAAGTACAAAGATGTACCCTGTGATTAATGCTATATGGAAAATGTATTGTGTAACTTCACTAACATTAGGAAAACTGCTTACTTGCATGAAATGTATATAGTGACTGATTTAGAGTAGAAACACATATATTAGAAATAGTTTTTATGATAAATGGACAATATAGTAGTTAAGGTGCATTTCACAGATGGTTAAGAGGAAAAAGAAGAGGAAAAGAACTAAAGCAATGTGAAGTAAACAACTGAAAGCCTCGGCAGAGGAGGTGGCAGCACTCCAGGTGATGACATCAGAAGAACCAGCGTTCGACGTCTGTGTATAAAAGACAGAGAGAGAGACTCGACGGACGGATACTGAAAAAGCACAGTATCCCTCGACGCCTGATACCAGCTGATTATATCTTGATTTTGTAACTTTACTATTGTACTTTAATATAACTTTTGTTAACTTTAATAAAACTTGTATTTTATTATTGACAAGTTATGGTCTGCAAGAGGAGTAATTTAAGATCCGTAAGCAAGAACTGACCACAGGGAAGTCTACTGAGCAAGATGTAAGTACTTTCAGAATACTTATGGTTTTGTCCAGAGTCGACTTTCCTTACCTACCTGAGAATAATAAAGAAACAGGTAAAAGGTGTACAGATAAAGGAGACACCATAAAACAAGTCGTAGGGAGTGACATGTGTTGGCTTTGTCTCGTGCATTAAATGCGGCACGCTGCTCGCATATGACATATAATGTTGCCAAAAAACCGGGACTTTGACGATGAACAGACACATGAAGCAGGATTACCATGATGAGCTTCAGGTTGTTACATCAGGAGGTCAGACGGCTGAACAGTTGATGGTTTTAGCAGCGACTGCATCTGATGCTCTTCCTTCAGTCCATTATTCACTCACTTTAACGAGGCTGGACTTTAAAGGAACTGTCAGTCATTTGGGTGTAAAATCTGGACTTGTTTGGTGTGAGCAAACTTTGATATCACAAGCATATAGCTGACAATCAACAGTCATAAAAATATTTAAAAACAACAATTTATACTTGACGCATGTAATGGTTTCATATAGTCTTAGTTAATGATTCATATTTACTTATGCTAGAATGTACTTGAGCTACATGATGTTGTTTATTAATAAAAAAATATATACACAAAATTGTCACTCATCCATAAATTATATCCTGATTTCCACAAACAGAATATTGTTCATATTCTGAGTGAAATATTAGAGGAGTTTTTTATGTGATATGCTTATACAACTTTCCATTTATATTCATCGCATGGTTCAGGAAATATGTAATGTATGCTAATTATTGAAGACGAGTAAATCATCATCAGTTAGGTTTATTGTCATACTGTAGTTGTTACAAAAAGCTGCAATGTTTTTTTTCTATTTATTTTTTATTTGTTTTAACAGAATAAACTAATTAATGTGCCATTAAAAAAAAAAAAAAAAAAAAAAAACCCAGGTAAAATGACTGACATTTATATGTTCATAATGCATATATGTAAATTTTTATTATAATGTATCATTTAAGGATACTCTTCTCACAGATCCATTTAACACTACTATTACATGGAAAATCAAACCATGCTAATGAATAAGTAGTAGCACAGTCTTCATCTGTTCCCAGAAAGCTGTTTGGCTGTCCAGGTGCCCAGAACCTGCATCAACAGATCAGAGTTATATCAGAGCTGCTTTCTGTGTGATATGATACTGACTGAAAATCATTTATTATATACTGTAATAACCAGTTCAGTTCAGTGATTTCTCACCAAGAGGTCGGTGTGCTGCCATCAACCCATTTCCATCTGCCCTCCACTTCAACATCAGTCAAACCAATCCAGAAATAACCAAAACTACCAGTAATGATCTTCACAAAATCCTGAGAAGTCAAACAATAACATGATTTATTAAACACACACACACACACTCACTCTCACACACAGACACACACAGACACACACACACACACTCTCACTCTCACACACACACACACACACTCACATGTGTTTGTTTTTGTGTAAAGTGTGTTCATCCCATAGCTGTAATGGTTTTTATAATGTAAAAACTGTATATTCTTTCGCCCTTCACCAACCCTACCCCTAACCCTAACCCTCACAGGAAACTTTGTGCATTTTTACTTTCTCAAAAAAACTCATTCTGTATGATTTATAAGTGTTTTGATAAATGGGGACATGTGTTATGTCCTCATAAGTCACCCTCTCCTTGTAATACCTGTGTCATACCCATGTCATTATACAGAGTTGTGTCCTGATATGTCACAAAAACATGCCCACTCACACAACCACACACACTCACTCTCACATACAGACACACACACATGCACTAACTCGCTCTCACAAACAGACACACACACACACACACACACACACACACAAAGGGACATCCCTTTCCTAACATCCAATAACCAATCTATTAAAATATCAATATTTAAAGAAACCAATATATTAAACAATGTTATATGGCCTCTTTAGGATACATCTCACTTAAAATTGTTGTTTTTACCATTAAATCATGGAAATGTATCAGCTGATTTTTCACAGGCTTGCAGGGTCCAGTGATTTATGGTTTGCTGGGACTAAACACACACACAAGCATTGTGGTTTACAAGGTCTAACATAGTTTACTAAGAACTTCATAAAAAAAAACTGATAGTATTTTTGATATGAGTAATCCATCTTTAGGAACAGTAGGTTTTCAATTTTAAGGTTTGGAGCCTGTCATATTTTCTGCTTTAGTTCATGTAGCATGAAAAGCAACACAAAGCAATGTACTTGATTTGTTGCCTCTGTTACAGTTTTCAAAGATGAGGCAGTGCTCTTCTTTTGTGCAACACAGTTATTTCTGTATGAAAGTATGAGAAAGACAGTTTAGATCGGCAACACTCTCTGTAGCGTGTGCAAACTCACTCATTACATACTGATCGCTCTTTCACTCTACTAGCGTCAGTGACCAATCCCAAAGTCCTTTCAGGCAAGTCGTGCCACTCGGCCGCCATCTTGGTAACGCCTCCGGGCAGCTATTTCAGAATAACAAGACCAGCTCCTATCTAAATGAATGTGCAGAGAGTCAGAACTGCACTTTCACTGGTCACCGGGACATAAAAACAGCATGTATAGAAACAGCAGTGAAATATGATAAAAATCGCTGAAATAATTTGATGACTTTGCCCAAAAATAAGGTTTAAAATGCCTTTTTCCCCACAGATTATACCTTTACTACGCATGCGCAAGGGTTCCTCAACTGTGCGCATATGTCAGTGGAACCAGACGATAGGCTTAAATGTTTCTCGGCTTGACTGTTAAAAGCATATGATTGGCTTTCCAGCCGGAGGGGGCGGGACATGTGCACACAACCGCCATCTTTGCCGTTACGGGTTTTCCTTAAATATATGTATTGAGGATTGAGGAAGTGAGATGTCTCTTATAAACTGTCTCTGCTAATCCTCAGCCGAGTGTACAGCTTAGGGTGCCCTCTATTGGTGAAGCTGAGTTTCACAACAGTAACACGTTTTCTAAAAATACATCACAACAGTATTATCACCAAATGCATACAAAATTCACAAATGCACACAAAATTCATAAATACACACACAATTCAGAAATGCAAACAACATTTAAAAATGCACTCAAGATTCACAAATGCACAGGACAAGATTCAGAAATATATTTCTGATGCACACACAAATATACCTTGATTTACAAACTGCTTGAGGTCTGTGAACTTCACTGCATTTTTTTTAAACGGGGAATGATCAGCAACCAATCAGATATCTCCCGTGGGGGATTGTTTACTTCTAAGCCAATCACATGAACCCGTTCACACGGCGCGATATGCCTGTGTCGCGAGCGCGAGCTAGCGCGGTGGAGTTCTGTCTTTCAGTTGGTTGAGACCTCAACATGGCTTCTGGCAACGACAGGGGAGCGGTATAACTTAAAGTGTTTAGTTAGTTATCTCCTTGTTATGAGACGTTGTTTAATTGTTAATGTTAACCGGTTTAATTGTGCAACTATCAACATAAGCTAGCGAGCTGGCTAGGGTCAGGCTAGTATCTTTCCATAAAGTTGACATTCTTGTGAATACATTGCAATTTCTGTATCGGTGTTTGATTGTGTATTTAACTAAACGTATCTGATTTACAGCTTGGACTGTCTAGTTGTGCTTTTGTCGTTTGTGTGTTTTACTGCAGTAAAACAATAAAAAAAACTGCTCGTTTTCTCTATTGCAATATTCCTTTTCATGAAACAAAATGTTTTTGTTAGAGAGCAGAACAATTTCAGGAGTTTTGTTAAATCTGCCTTATTTACTCTGTCCTTATGTTGATAACATTGAAAAGCTGTGAAGACCTTGTGCTTATACATCGAGCATATCAATAGAATGTCATCTGAATTCAGCGAATTCATACTTCCCTTTATTAAATGATTATCGAATCTAAACTTTTTTGCAGATATTCTACAGGATGAGATGTGTCTCCAGAATGAGTTTATTTGGCCCCTGACCCAGTAAACGTGATGCTTAACTTCAATATTTGTTCGTCAAGATGTTTAAATTGCCTGTGATGTGTGCCCACATTGGTTTCACTGCAACTGTGTCCAACACTCAAGGAAAGACCGAAGTTAATCTGTCCCAGGGGCGGACTGGCCATCTGTGTGATCTGGAGAATCACAGAACGGCCGGTACTCCAGGACGGCCGGCGGGCCGGCCCACCACGCACGCAGTCATCACCTGTTGGTTTTTTTCCCCCACTAATCTGTTTTACACTCCAGTACTGTAGGTGGCAGCAATGCACCTTTAAGTTGGATGCCAGCTGCACTATTTCTTTTACGGTCTATGGCTGCACAGGCCGTGGCCGCTAAATAAGGAGAAGAAGAAGTGGAAGAGTAGGAAGAAACCATCAGCAAAGACGTTCGATTGAAGAAGCATAGAAATAAACAATCAATATGCATAACGCGGCCGCGGGTAAAAAACGGAAAGAAAAGGGTGGGGCTGAGAAGGCGATCGCGAGAGAAGATTAGATTCTGAAATATTGCAGCATAGACAGCAGCAGCACCTCGCAGTTAAATATTAGCAGCAGAAAGACAGAAAGATGAGCTGGTTCCACAGGCAGATCCAGATCCAAGTATGGAACATGAGAGGAGAAAGAGAGTTACTTGCTAGTGATGATGTTAGGAAGTGATATTCAGGTTGCTACATTTTTAATGATTACAGTAGTTAAAACAGATAAACTTCAACATTTTAGCTATAAAATGCCACATGCAGTAGCTAATATTAAGAAATAAGTTGTGCTTTTACTTTTAAAAATGTTGGTAACGTTACAGTTAATGCTTACATACTTTTAAGATTTGAATACAGAAGTTACATTTGTAATGGTGTGTTTTCATTTAGATGTGACATTATTATCTGTGCACTAAGATTAATTACTGCATAAATTAATTAAGATTATTAAGTAATAAATTAATTTTAAGACAGCATGGAATAGATTGTATAATATGCTGTTATAACATATTTTATAATCTATTCCATGCTATCTTGGAATAAATCCTGTTTTTTTTCTTTAAATCCATTCCATCATTTGTTTATTCTGGTTGAGCTTAGACCAAGAGCAGAGAAAGACCAGCTCAACTTTAAATTACTTTAAGCGCCCCAATGTCACAGTGTCTGGGTTGTTGTTCCCCGGGGTTCCACTAGATGTCCTCCTTCTCACGGTGTCTGTCCCAGATCACTTCCTGTTCCCTTATATGGTCACCTTCCTCCTTGTTGCGTAATTGATTGTTCCCCCCACCTGTCTCCTGTTTCCCCATTATCCTTCTGTGTATAAATACCCAGTCTGTCTTAGTCTGTGTTACGGAGTCCTTGTTTAATGTTTATGTTATTTCATGCCCGTCATCCTTGTCTTGTCTTGCGTTAGTGTCTTGTTTATGTCTGCTTTGATCTTCTGGTTTTGACCCTGCCTGGACTGTTTACCCTTTTGGATTATCCCTAATAAACGACGTACCTGCAAATTGGTTCCTTCTCCTGTGTTTCCCAAAACACGTTACGTGACACCCAAGTCACAGCCTAGAGTTTTTTTTTTTATTATTTTAACACAACATCTAGTCAACATCAGTGCTATTGCTATAATTTGGATGGTATAGTATCATGAGCCACAGTTAAAGTCTTGTGACACTCATGCCAGGCGTCATTGTTGTTGTTGTCAAGTTTCCGTGCGCCAATTGCTTTGGACCGGGCCTAGTCAAAGTCCAGGGCCGATTTTTAGTCCCAGTCCGTCCCTGATCTGCCCCATTTGTGAACCTTGATGTGCACACTCTCATGTTGATTTATTGTGATCATTTTTTTTAATGTAATGTAATAAGTTTTATTTCTTTTATAGTTTTATTTTATTTTATTATGTTTGTTAATTGTAATTTCTATTTGATTGTAAAACTGTGTAAACTGTAAATAAAAACACTAGTTAGAGGTAGCAGAAAGACCTGTATTGCCAAATATGTTTGTAAAGATAATTAAATAATTTCTTGTAACAGAAAGAGCTTTCAAGTACACAGATACAACAACAGCAGTACACTGAACCAATTACAGTACAGTAAAATAAAATACACAGATATAATGTACATGGTTGTATGCACGTGTGCTTCATACAGCATAACAATATAAATTACATGACATACATTATTTGACATTTGTCAACTGCCAAATTCATAAATAAACTCATTCTTGAGACACATCTCATCCTCAACCTGATCAAACCCCAATTCACAAATTGCAATGTATTACTTACGACTGTCTGTTTGCGAAGGGAGTCAGAATTAGAAACACCTGTTTCACTGTGGTAATTTACCCAGTAAAGCTTTTAAAATAAAGATCAACATATGATGTTTCCTCCTCAAGCACAGTGAAGTCCAATTTGTCAACTTACAGTCAACAAATTACAGTGATGTGTACGCACACTTGAATCAGTCAAAAACTAAAAACAAAAACAGCATCCAATTTTTTCAAAGTATTTAGGGGCGCATGCATATATATTATATCACCATAGTCCAATACTGGCAAAAAGGTACTTTGCACTAATCGTTTGCGAGCAACAAAGGAAAAAAAAAATTTCAAACGAAAATAAAAACCCAATCTTGGTCTCAATTTCTTTAAAAGTATATCAATATTTGAACTAAAAGTACATTTATCATCCAGCCAAATTCCAAGATATTTATAGGATGCGACTCTCTCAATCAGAATACCATCAAATGATTGAATCATAAAATCATTTAGTGATAATCTGGAGCGTGTGAAGATCATGTATTTTTTTTTTTTATTCATCACCAATTTTAGATTATCAAGTGAAGTCAGAAATAAAATTAAAAGCATTCTGTAAGGAATCCATTGCCATTTTGATGGATGAAGCCATTGTATAAATGATAGTATCATCTGCATAAAAGTGTACTTTTACGGTCTCTAATCCTACACCAAGTTCATTTATGTAAATAGAAAATAAAATTGGTCCCAAAATTGAACCTTGAAGGACACCCGTCTTCACTAATAATGGATTAGAAGTATAATTATCTACAGACACAGATTGAGCTCTTTCAGTCAAATAATTTGAAAACCACTTTAAAACTGTACTACTAAAACCTACACATTTAAGCCTTTGCAAAAGAAGATCATGATTCACAGAATCAAACGCTTTGGATAAATCAATAAAAAGTGCAACAGATGTTTTTTTTTAATCCAATCCAGTAATAATGTCATTTGTGACTGACATTGCAGCAGTAATAGTACTATGTCCATGTCTAAAACATGACTGAGTTTGACTTAAAATATTATTATACGATAAATAGTGCTTTGACTGTTCATTTACCAGGGATTCAAACACTTTGGTTATAACAGATAGTATGGAAATAGGGCGATAATTATACAGCAAAGTGCCATCTCCACCTTTCAGTAATGGATGAATTTCTGCTGACTTCCATGAACTTGGTATCAAAACACTACTTAGACTTAAATTAAAAATAGAAGCAATCGGTCTTGCTATCAAGTCCGCGGATAATTTTGGAAAATAAGGCTCTATTTGATCAGAGCCAGCAGATTTTTTACAATCGAGAGTTTGTAAAACCTGGGATGGAGAAATAGGAAGAAAATTAAAATGGTTTATTTTACTACTTAAAGGGATGGCCATATTATCTTTATCGTCTACAAGAATACTTGAATAAGTTGTTGAACTTGAGCCTACATTATTACAGTGAAAATTAAAAGCTTCTGCTATGTCACATTTATCCTTAATTTCTTCCGTCTCTGACCTTTAGTAAATCAGGAACTGCTGGAGGGGGAATAGACCCCGTTGATGATTTGACCAACTTCCAAAATTTACTAGGATCATTAAAAAATGTATTTATCATGTTAAGGTAATACTCACTTTTTGCATTTTTTATAGTTTTTGTACAAATATTCCTTAATGCCCTATATTGTTCCCAGTCACTAGCATTATTAGTTTATTTTTGCCTTAGTCCAGGCAATGTTTCTTGCTCCAATGGAGGAGGATATTGAGTTATTAAACCATGGATTATCTTTATCGCGGACTCTTAATCTTCTTACAGGTGCATGCTTTTTTATCAAGGTTAAAAAGTTTGTTTGAAAATACTTCCATGCCAGATCAACATATGCCATATCACAGACATGGAACACTTCACTATTGTAAAAATCATGTGAAAAGGCTTACTCACTAAAATGCTTATAGTTTCTTCTAAAAATGAACTTGGGTTTAGATTTAGGAAGTTTACAATTTCTAACACAGGCTACTGTACGATGGTAACTAACATCATTACTAAATATTCCAACTGAAGAATACTTTTGTGGAGAATTTGTAAGGATAACATCAAGCAGAGTAGACTTTTCCATATGTTTTAAATTCAACTGAGTTGGATAGTTGATTAATTGCTAAATACTTAGGCCATCACAGAAGTCCTTAAAAGCTTTTGAAGTTTTCGATAACCAGTCCCAGTTTAAGTCTCCCAATAATACAAAGTCATTGTCTGAAGACATTTTCAGATAGTCCGACAGCAGTGTTAAAGCTTCGTGAGATGCCGATGGTGGACGATAGCATCCCATTACTGTAAAATCCACACCATTAGGAAGATGTAACTTAATTACAGACAATTCAAAACACTTTGGTTTACTGATCGAATCAATCCAAGTGCAGTTCAATGCCGTTTTGACTTAGATCGCAACTCCCCCTCATTTACTGGTACGATCTGTCCTATAAATGTTGTATCTGTCAATGTTAATCATATAATTTGTAATCGTTGACTTCAGCCACATTTCAGACAAAACCATTATGTCGCAATGAGTCACATTTGCCCTGCTGCGCACATTTAAATGAATAAATCTTAGTCCACTGCTGTTTTTTAAAACTGCTGTTTCACATAAGTTAACATTACAACACAAAATTAGGGCCAATAACTGCACAAAAGCCCGAGCTGCTACCTCGGATTGGGGCGACAGACCCTGTCAAACAGTCACTTAATTCACAAGAATGTCAACTTTATGGAAAGATACTAGCCTGACCCTAGCCAGCTCGTTAGCTTATGTTGATAGTTACACAATTAAACCGGCTAACATTAACAATTAAACAACATCTCATAACAAGGAGATAACTAACTAAACACTTTAAGTTATACCGCTCCCCTGTCGTTGCCAGAAGCCATGTTGAGGTCTCAACCAACTGAAAGACAGAACTCCACCACGCTAGCTCGCTCTCGCGACACAGGCATATCGCGCTGTGTGAACACGTTCATGTGATTGGTTTAGAAGTAAACAATCCCCCGCGTGGGGTGTGTCCTTGTGATTGGCTAAAACAAGGGATATATCTGATTGGTTGCTGATCATTCCCCGTAAAAAAAAAATGCATGTGTGTGTCGAGCCAAGTCAGGGGAGTCTCAAAATTCACACACAAATGCAGTAAAGTTCACAGACCGCAAGCAGTTTGTAAATCAAGGTATATTTGTGTGTGCATCAGAAATACATTTCTGAATCTTGTCCTGTGCATTTCTGAATCTTGAGTGCATTTGTAAATGTTGTTTGCATTTCTGACTTGTGTGTATTTATGATTTTTTTGTGCATTTGTGTATCCTGTGTGTGCATGTATGAATCCTGTGTGTGCATATGTGAATGTAGTGTGTGCATTTATCTTTTTTGAGACTCGTCTAGCTCCATAGGGTAACATTTGTTTCCGATTATCGATCAAAGTTAAAAAAAAAATCCCTGTTAACACAACATGATTTAGTTGACTGGATTAGAAAATAATAGTTAATTTCCCCTACTTATTAAAAAGCTACGTTCAGAATCAGAATCAGAAAGAGCTTTATTGCCATGTATGCTTACGCATACAAGGAATTTGTTTTAGTGACATAAGCTTCCAGTACACAGAGACAACAACACACAGACAAAAAAAAAAAAAAAAGAGATTTACAAATTGGCAAATAAATAAGTGTATAAACTATTGTGCTATAAATGGTAATGGAATAGGATTGAGTGAGATGCAGGAATGTTCTAGGATGGAGGGTTAACAAATAAATATAAGGATTTTGCACGTTTATAAGCATAATTGGGGAACATTTAACTGTTCATGAGGTAGATTGCCTGGGGGAAGAAACTGTGCTTGTGCCTTGCTGTTCTGGTGTTTGCGGCTCTGAGGCGCCGGCCAGATGGCAAAAGTTCAAAGATGGGGTGACTTGGATGTGAGGGATCCAGAGTGATTTTCTGAGCCCTTTTCCTCACTCTGGATGTATACAGTTCTTGAAGGGTGGGCAGGGGAGCACCAATAATCCTTTCAGCAGTCCGAACAGTTCTTTGTAGTCTTCTGATGTCTGATTTTGTTGCTGAACCAAACCAGACAGTTATTGAAGTACAGAGGACAGACTCAATGACGGCCGAGTAGAACTGTTTCAGCAGCTCCTGTGCGGGGTTAAACTTCCTCAGCTGGTGAAGGAAATACAACTTTTGCTGGGCCTTTTTAACAATGGAGTCAATGTGATTGTCCCACTTCAGGTCCTGAGAGATGGTGGTTCCCAGGAATCTGAATGACTCCACTGCAGTCACAGGGCTGTTCATGATGGTGAGTGGGGAAAGTGCAGGTGGGTTTCTCCTGAAGTCCACGATCATCTCCACTGTTTTGAGCGTGTTCAGCTCCAGGTTGTTAAGACTGCACCAGACAGCCAGCTGCTCAACCTCTTGTCTGTAAGCAGACTCATCACCGTCCTGGATGAGGCCGATGACTGTAGTGTCGTCTGCAAACTTTCGGAGCTTGACAGAGGGGTCTTTAGAGGGGCAGTCGTTGGTGTACAGGGAGAAAAGCAGAGGGGAGAGAACACATCTCTGAGGGGCACCAGTGTTGGTGGAGAAGCTGTTTGATGTGAATTTCCCCAGTCTCACTGTTGCCTATCTGTCAGAAAGCTGGTGATCCACTGACAGATAGAGCTAGGAACAGAGAGCTGGGTCAGTTTGGTCTGAAGGGCTGTTGGGATGATGGTGTTGAATGCCGAACTAAAGTCCACAAATAGGATCCTCACATAAGTCCCTGTTTTGTCCAGATGTTGCAGGATGAAGTGCAATCCCATGTTGATTGCATCATCCACGGACCTGTTTGCTTGGTAAGCAGCTGTTTGCTTGGTTCATAGTGAGCATCATGAGCATGATAAACATCAGACGGACACGACCTCAACATATAAAACAAATGACAAAGTGCTCATTCTGGAATCTGAAAAAAGATTTATGTTTTTATCCCTTGTACAGTTATTCATTGTTTATATAACTTAGTTATAGTGTTTTTATTCCTACAGTAGCTTACAATGATTTCATTAAAAGCATTAATTTTGAAGCAGGTAATGTTTAAACGGTGATTAAATTAACAATTTATTTAGCATACAACAGTTTACATGGAAACGGTAATAAACATATCAAATCATAAATAATCAAATCCATTTCTGATACTAATAGGTTCATGTTTAATAATTCCTGAACAATAATCTGTCACAGTGTCTGGGTTGTGTTCCCTGGGTTTCCACTAGGTGTCCTCCTTTTACACGGTGTCTGTCACCTTATCATTTCCTGTTGTCTTATTTGGTCACCTTCCTCCTTGTTTGAGTTAATTGATTGTTCCCCACCTGTCTGCAGTTCCCTCATCATCCTTCTGTGTATTTATACCCGGTCTGTCTGAGTCTGTGTCACAGAGTCCTTGTCTTATGTGTGATGCTAATCTGTAGTCTTGATCCTGCCTTGTGTTTTGTCTGTTCATGTTTATTGGATATTCTGGTTTTGACCCTGCCTGGACTGTTTACCCCTTTTGGATTACCCCTGAATAAATACCATACCTGCAATTGGTTCTCTCTCCATGTTTCCTGTATCACCGAACGTGACATAATGTTCATAAAAAAATAAGGTATATTTTGTTTTGGATCAGTTATTTGTTTCATCAGTGTGCAGCACCTAAACGATTTAAATATATTGCTTATACTGCCCCAAAAGACCGAAAACACTGCAGATAACACCTGATGTAAACATTAATTTGCATACACATAACATAAAAATGAGTCCCGTTTGACTGATTTGCTTCAAATAGAGTGATTTTAGTACAGCGGATTGAAAGTGTCTCAATGGTGCCCTCTGCTGGTAGGGTTTAGTAAGATGGCGGATCGAACACTTCCGGTGGCTTCACTGTCTGCTGGAAGTTTAGAACGTGATGAGTGGTCCAGTCATATATAGATCAGTGGTCAAGACACATTCAGTAAAGGGATAGTTCAACCAAAAATGAAAATGATTCCATCATTTACTGACCAGGAGATATATATATATATTTTTTTTATATGGGGACCAGAAACAGTTTGGTTAACTACAATCAATAAGTCATGCAGACAGTATTTCACGTTATGGTGTTAAGCCAAAAAGCTGATGTTGCTGATCAGCCACCTAATGACTGCTAAAATACAAAAACAAACAGTACTATGACTACTGTTGAATCTTATGATATATTGTATCCGATGTTCTGTTTTTAAGTTGGGTTGCACAAAAGCATTTGCTAAATGGGTAATTTCAAATGTAAACCGTAACCTGCATCAGTTCATCAACCTCAATGTCCAAATTAGGGTTGGGGCGATAGATCGTCTGATGCGGATGGCTGATAGACAACACGGTGTTGCACCGGCATCGTGACCCCCCACCCTTTGAATGCATGATCGCTTTTTAGTTTCAATAACACTTTCAAGATTCGTGATCAACTCTATTTATACTGTGAAATGGCAGTACTTACCACACATTTTACAAGATATGTTTGTCAGAGTGGTATTGAGAATCTGCAAATCATTCACCATTGTCCTCAGACATCTCTCCATACACCATGTCTTCACTGGACGCAAACAGTAGCCGTGTGGTGCTGTATCACCTAAAGACTTCTGCACTGGACACGACCATTGAAAATCATTTTAAATGTGTGTCAGCACATCATAAATAGAACACAGAAGTATACTGTCAGGGATTTGCGTTGTCATGCTTTCAGTCTAGACCGCATCACTAATTATAATGAGTTCCTTTTCAGTCAGTCACGTTCAATGTTACGAATGGGATCTTGCCCGAGAGCCCAATCACCTTTGAGTGGTACAAAACGAGCCAATGGTACACAAAGTAACTTGGTCTGCGGGATTTGCATCGCAAGCTCCGCCCCGCAGAGCGGGTATATAAGGAGCAATGCGAGCAACTCGCATTCAATCTTTCCCTTCGGAGCCGAGCACATCCCTTGCTGCAATCACCGGAGTGTTACAAGCAAGAGCTGGTGTTGGTGTGATGGCACGATTCAGCGGTTCGTCTGGGTTTCCTGTGACAGCTCCCGCATTCCCCTGAGGTAACACCTCTGAAAGAGCAAATTCCTTTCACAAAAGAGGTACGGGCTGATTTGCGTCTTTTTAAAGATGTCATTTCGCCCGTGTGTTTCTGGGTGCGGTCGATACATCGCTCCTCGTGACGGTCACAATCGCTGTGTCAAGTGTCTGGGCTTCCAGCATGCTGAGACTGTATTTGTGGATGGCTCATGTTCTCATTGTGGGGACATGACCATCTCGGCATTGAGATTGAGATTCGATTACCTTAAAAGGTATAGAGTTCCCTCTGCCACACCACGTTCTAGCTCTTCTTCTCGTAATAGGACTACTTCGGCTGGTGGCCAGGGTGATCTGAGGGTTACCGTGTGGGCTTCCCCGACGAGCCAACCTCCTCGGGCCACACCCCCCTCACATATGCTGCAACCGGTTGAGTTTCAAAATAAGTTTGCTGGACCCTCTCAGGCACTGCTACCGACCACGCTCTACGGGCGACGAAGGTCACTGCGCGTTCCTTGGGTCAGGTGATGTCCACTTTGGTGGTCCTCAAGCGCCACCTATGGCTGAACCTGGCATACATGAGGGAGCCTGACCGGGCTCAGCTCCTCAACTCCCTGGTCTCCCAGGATGGCCTCTTCGGCGATGCGGTAGAGAGCTTTGCCAAGCAGTTCTCTGCCACCCAGAAGCAGTCCGAGGCCATCAAAGAGATCCTGCCCTGGCGGCCCTCTGCTGCCTCCACCCTGCCGCCGGCGCAGCCGCCTCAGCCTGCTCGTCACCGAGGACGCCCCCCTGCTGCCTCCTCCACTCCTGCTCGGCCACAGCAGCAGCCTTCACCCCAGCCGCAGAGAGGAGATGGCCGCAGAAGGGCGGAGGCAACCCGTCTCTGCCCCTAAGCCTGCCAAACGCCAGGCCAAGCGGCGTTCCTGAGATGGGCGACCCAGAGTTGGAGACGTCAGCTCGTCAGGAGATGGTAGCAGGACCAGAATCCTTTGTTCTCGTTTTCTTTTTTTTTCGCCACTGGCCCTGCAGCCGGTGGTACCCAAACCTTCACTAAAAGAGCTGTTTCCTCTACCTCCGGGTCCCAAGAGGCCACGAACGACAGTTGGCGACGTGCTTCCTCGCCGATCTTGTTCTCCTCTCCCCTTGCCAGTTTCCAGGCAAAGCCGGCCCGTAAACGCTCTGCCTTCTCATGCCCTCTTTGCTACTTGGAGTCAGACGAGCACCCCCACTCCGCCCCCGCTAAGGAACGCTGTGCCTCCCATGCTGGGGATGTCTGCTCCACCACGCTGCCCCACCGTGGTTCGATTTTCAAATGCATTTGTCCGATGGATTGGTTTGCGGCGATCAACCTGAAGGATGCGTACTTTCATGTCTCCATGCTTCCTCAACACAGACCAGTTTGCTTTCGAGGGGCAGGCATATCAGTACAAGGTTCTCCCATTCGGGTTGGCCCTGTCTCCTCGACGACTGGCTGATCCTAGCTTACTCTCGAGAGCGGTTGTGCGAGCACAGGGATCTGGTGCTCTGACACCTTGCCCGACAGGGTCTTCAGGTCAACTGGGAAAAGAGCAAGCTCTCCCCTGTGCAGAGGATCTTTTTTCGCGGTATGGAAATAGACTTGGTCGCCATGTTCGCACGGCTTACGAACGAGCGCGTGCAGTCACTGCTGAATTGCCTGAGACAATTCGAGGGGAAGAGAGCAGTTCCACTGAAACTGTTTCAGAGGCTCCTGGGGCATATGGCGTCTGCAGCAGCTGTCATACCGCTCGGGTTACTGCATATGAGACCGCTTCAGCACTGGCTTCACGACTGAGTCCCAAGATGGCCATGGCCTGACCATCACTCCGGTCTGCTGCCGAAACTTCACGCCATGGTTGGACCCCTCGTTTCTATGGGCCGGCGTGCCCCTAGAACCGGTGTCCAGACATGTTGTTGTTTCAACAGATGCCTCTGCCACGGGCTGGGGTGCCATGTGCAACGGGCATGCTGCGTAGGGCTCCTTCAGTGGCATGTCAATTGTCTCGAGTTGCTAGCAGTACGTCTTGCTATGCACCGCTTCAGGGCCCTGCTGAAGGACAAGCACGTTCTGGTCCGTACGGACAACACTGCAACCGTAGCGTACATCAACCGTCAGGGTGGTCTACGCTCCCGCCGCAGGTCGCAACTTGCTTGCCATCTCCTCTTGTGGAGTCACAAGCATCTGAGGTCACTTCGTGCTATTCACATTCCGGGCAGGCTCAATTGTGCAGCCGACGAGCTCTCATGGCAGCAGTCTCGCCCCGGGGAATGGAGACTCCACCCCCAGTCAATTCAGCTGATTTGGGAAAACTTCGGAGACGCTCAGGTAGACCTGTTTGCCTCTCCAGAAAATTCCCACTGCCAGTTGTTTTATTCCCTGACCGAGGGCACCCTCGGCACGGACGCCCTGGCACACAGCTGGCCGCTGAGCCTGAGCAAGTATGCGTTTCCCCCAGTGAGCCTTTTTGCACAGACGTTGTGCAAGATCAGGGAGGACGAGGAGCAGGTCCTCATGGTTGCACCTTTTTGGCCCAGCCGGACCTGGTTCCCCGAACTTGTACTCCTGGAAATGTCAGATTGGGTCAGTGCTTTCCTTTCTTCAGGAGGGGTTGGAACAAAGGCTGTCTCCTTCCACCCTGAAGGTCTATGTGGCCGCCATTTCGGCTCACCATGACCCTGTTGAAGGTAAGTCTCTGGGGAGGCACGATCTGATCCCCTGAAGGAGGCAGACTAGCCCTGGCACTGCTCTGTCCAGTACGTGCACGCCGCACCTACATGGACAGAACTCGGTGCCTTAGGACCTCAGACCAGCTCTTTGTCTGTTACGGAGGCCAGCAGAAGGGAAAGGCTGTCTCCAAGCAGAGGTTATCCCACTGGTTATCCCCGCCTCTTCGGGCCAGTAAGGACCTGCCGCAGCTGCGCCATTCCACTCCGCGGACTGGATGCATGCGCTATTCCCCTCAGGTGAGTTCCTCAGTCAGAACCCTGGGTTCCTCCAGCACTGTTGATGTCCAACACTTGCGTACATGCCCCTTGGTCAGCCCTGTGTGGGACTAGGTGTGTTGCAATTCCCCTTTTTTGGGTAATCCCATGTGTGTATGTCCACAGTACGTCTCTCCGCAGCATGTGTCTTTCCCTTGGCAAGCCCCTTGCCAGCTCTGTCGTTGAAACTTCCACCCTGCGGTCTGGGTACCGCAGAGTTCTTATGTATCACCACCTTCGTAGATACCTGTCTTCTGTAAGTCCTCCCACGGGCAGGCAGCCTGCTAGCATACGTCCAGCTGGAATATGCTACCCAGTGTATTCTGTGTCAGCTTAGGCCCTCACTCATGCTGGCCACCATTCATAACATCGAACGTGACCAACTGAAAGGGAACGTTTTGGTTAACTATGTAACCCTCGTTCCCTGAAACAACGACACGCCTACAGACATATTTAGCTGAGCAAGCCAAATTGAGCGAGCGAAAAGTAGGCCCATTTCGACAGACTTGCAAAATATGCTACTCGGAATTAAAATAAACAGTAGTGCAAGTACAATGCTGTATCACTTGCGGGCGGCAGTGGCTCAGTGGTTCATGTAGGTTGTCTACAAACTGGAAGGTTGGTGGTTCAATCCCCCGCTCCACCTGACCAAGTGTCGAGGTGTCCTTGAGCAAGACACCTAACCCCAGCTGCTTCCGACGAGCTGGATGGCGAATGGCAGACATTGCAGTCGGTGTGTGAATGTGTGAGTGAATGGGTGAATGTGAGGCAAATTGTAAAGTGCTTTGGATAGCCATGTGGTCTGTTGAAAGCGCTATATAAATGCAGTCCATTTTACCATTTTTGTGACCCAAACATCCACAAACAAATGAAAGGCGCTTCCCAAAGCTGGCCACTCTAGCGAGATGTTATCTCTTTATTCCCGGGACATCTGTGCCATTGGAGTGGTGTTTTCTACTGTGGGCTGTCTACAGGCGGTGCTCCAGACTAACCCCACATCATGACAGGTAAAAAAATGTTTATAAAAATTGAAAAAATTAATTATTGCGGCCGAAAAATTATAGAGCTAATTTTTTTGTGCAATTAATTGATTTATCGACTATTGCGTCAGGCCTAAATCTGATGTAGACACAATTTTAGGATTTGTTAGTTGTTTTCCTTTATAAGTTAAAGGGAAAATTGTAGACATTGTTCGATGCCAAATGTATTGCTGTAGTGCTTTGTCAATTAATTTTTCATATATCAATAAAGCAAAAATCTTTTATCTTGAGATAAAAATGCTTACTGGTCACCACTTAGTCACTTATTTTAATAACACAGTTATTTGAGTCTTTCATAGGTTTAGTCCAGTTTTAGTTGACGAAAAGTCAACTTTTAGTCATTACTTTTAGTCCTTATTTTAGTCAAATTGCAGTTACAAACATTTATTTTGGTAGCTATTTTATATGTAGTTTATATATGAGGTCTGAGAAATGATTGCACACTGTATATGAAAACTGAAGAAGTGGAGTGTGCGTGACAGTGAGAGCACTTGTAAAAGCACAATTCCATCAATCCTTTAAGTTAATTGAAAATTTGTGACTTCTGGGAAAAATGGGACATCTGGTTGCCTTACAGGCATCTGGCCAGAGTGCAGCAGATCAGTCGGGTCGAGTGATAAGTCTCCTGCAGGTGAGAATCTAGCCCAAGTGTATTTTGCTATCTGAGCTAGTAGCTATGAGTCTACATAAACGAGTCCTGCTATACCAAACCACGTCCTTGTAAACCATGATTGAATTTACACAAATATGATGCAGAGTTATGAACTAGTAGCTGTGAGTCTACATAACGAGTCCTGCTATACCAAACCACGTCCTTGTAAACCATGACTGAATTTACACAAATATGATGCAGAGTAATGAAGTAGCTTTGAGAAAACATACAAAATTCCTTTTGTAACAAATATATGGTAATGCTAAATTTCCCTTTTAGAATTTAAAGAGATTTTTTTTATTGTTTAAAGTATATTTGGTGAAAAAAATGTTGTCAGTTATGCCATTAGTTTTATACTGTGCACAACAAAAATAATAATCAGCTTGCATATTCAAAAACATGGTCTGTGAAGTGCACTTAATACCTATTCATGGTCTTTTACATTTTTGGGTTGAAAGGGTGCTTTCTTTTTAGACACAATACATTTACATTTAATAAATTTTTCCCCTAAATGACTTTAACCCTTTGAAGTCGATTAACGCATATATGCGTTTTGAGTCATTTTCTCCTGATAACCCCGAAAAGAACTTAAATTACACTCTCAGTTTTAATCGTTCAGATAAGAGCAATACATCAATCGAATCTGTAAAGGGTCTACTTTTTTTTGGATACAGACATAATAACAAAACACCTTTGTGCACTTATAAAATAAAGATAACAAACTATAGAAAAAGCCTGAAATGTTTTTTTCTATAGAAAGCCTGAAATGTCTACTTTTAAACTAAACAAGTGCTGGCGAAAACAAATATTCTGAGATAAAGTAATCCATATGAAAACAACGCAATGTCTGTTTTTCATGTCTCCCTTCATTATATCTAATGTGACCACGCCCCCGCGCTTAACGCGCTATTCAGATTCAAACTGAAGCGCAAGGCTTGAATACGCCCACACAGAAGAAAAAGCAGAGACTGTTCTTCAAGTTTTTATTTTATTTTACTGTTTGCTTTGCGATGAGAGGAATAAGACATAAATCACTCCAAAAAGATGTGATGTGGTTGAGGATTTGAGAAATGAATTTCCTCAGAAAAAAGAATGAAGCACTTTATTCAGCAGAGATCATAAACATGAGTAAGTCTATTTTTATTTATTTGTACTAGTTTTCACATATCGTGTAAACATTTTACTTGTTAGACTTTTTCCAAATACTTTTTCCAAACTATAATTCCTGACTAAATGTATAATCAAGTGAAACATTCTGAAGTTTCTATAACAATAAACAATACTATACCATTCAAAAGCTTGATGTAAATAATATAAATGTGACAAATAGAGATAACTCTAACAAATGTAAAAACAATGCAGTTCTTTCAATTTATTCCCCCTAAAAAAACTTGAAAAATATTATCAGCTCTTTTCAACATTAATAATAATAATAATAATGATGATGATAATAAATGGGGTTTATTTGGTAGAAAATAAGATCGTTAAAAGGATTTCTGAAGGATTGTGTGACTGGAGTAAGGATGCCAAAAAATTTGTTTGAAAGTCAGCTTTGATTGTTCCTAATAAACTGTTTAACTGCTCCCCCAAGTGGATATTAAATTATGTTGTGGGATAATGAAATATATTCTTAATAAACTACAAACATAAAATTATATAGATTTATTTTATTCTCACATTATTTCTTGTAACTCCTCACTCTCAGTGACACAGCTGAATGAGAGGCTCATTATGCAGCTCATTATGCAGGCCTTTGTCTTCTCAGGTGTAAATCACAATGATATTCATGATAGTTGACGCCTACTCGCATATAACTTTTACCAACAAAAAGTGTCTTAGAAAATTTAAATCAATATATTTTTTTCTGTGAATGAGTAAACAAGAAGATTTTCACATAATTTAGAAAGAAAAATTCTAGGCTACAAGCTCCAGTTCTCAACAATCCCGGGAACCAAAGTTATGTATGCGTTTTATGGCCTTATTCAAGTGATTTAACATTTTTAGTTTTTCACTAACCATGCATAACATTTCTTTTCTCAAAAATACAATCATGTACATGCATGCATTTCACATATTATTATAGCCCAGTTTTTGCTGATTACAGTGATATTAGACTTTACCCATTTAGATATTTATAAGAAACTGAGAAAAGCACAAATATCAGGACTTGACAAAACTTCTCCAGGCCCCAAAAATACCCTTAGACTCCAGAGGGTTAATTGGGACTTACAGAACTCATCATAATTATTTTCAATACAAATGTGTGAGTGGCTCACAATATGATTAATACTAATTTAATTCTACCACATCAAACAAAATAATGTCTTCTTAATTAAGAAGCATTACACTATATTTGTGATCATTAAAACATGCATCTCATATCAGAATCAGAATGAGCTTTATTGCCAGGTATGTTTACACATACGAGGAATTTGTTTTCGTGACAGAAGCTCCACAGTACAACAGAATGACAGCGACAGAACATAAAACACATAATAAAAGGATAAAAAATACAAATAAGTAGATAGTGAATGACAATATACAAATTGACAATTGTAGGCAGGTATATTACAAAATGCAGTTATGTACGTACATGTAAATTATGTTCAAAATTTAAGTGTATGTGTGTTAGATAAATAAAGTGTATGTGTATATAAATATAAAGTGTAGTGTGTTCGCCGTTATTATCAGCTGTTCATAAGATGGATTGCCTGAGGGAAGAAACTGGTCCGGTGTCTGGTTGCACAGTGCTCAGTGCTCTGTAGCGTCGACCAGATGGCAACAGTTCAAAGAGGGAGTGTGCTGGATGTGAGGGGTCCAGAGTGATTTTGACAGCCCTTTTTCTCACTCTGGATAAGTACAGTTCTTGAATAGAAGGGAGGGTTGTACCGATGATTCGCTCAGCAGTCTGGACTACCCTCTGTAGTCTTCTGAGGTCAGATTTAGAAGCTGAGCTGAACCAGACAGTTACTGAAGTGCAGAGGATGGATTCAATGATGGTGGAGTAGAACTGTTTCAGCAGCTCCTGTGGCAGGTTAAACTTCCTCAGCTGGCGGAGGAAGTACAACCTCTGCTGGGCCTTTGTAACGATGGAGTCAATGTGAATGTCCCACTTCAGGTCCTGAGAGATAGTGGTGCCCAGGAACCTGAATGACTCTACTACAGTCACAGTGCTGTTCATGATGGTGAGTGGGGGGAGTGCAGGGGGGTTTCTCCTGAAGTCCACGATCATCTCCACTGTTTTGAGTGTGTTAAGCTCCAGGTTGTTGAGAGTGCACCAAACAGCCAGCTCTTTAACCTCCTGTCTGTAAGCAGACTCGTCACCGTCCTGGATGAGGCCGATGAGGGTGGTGTCGTCTGCAAACTTCAGGAGCTTGACAGAGGGGTCCTTAGATGTGCAATCATTAGTGTACAGGGACAAGAAAAGTGGGGAGAGAACACAGCCCTGGGGAGCTCCGGTGCTGATTGTACGGGTGCTGGATGTGTATTTTCCGAACCTCACTAGCTGCTGCCTGTCTGTCAGGAAGCTGTTGATCCACTGACAGACTGAGGTGGGCACGGAGAGCTGATTTAGTTTGGGCAGGAGGAGGTTTGGGATGATCGTGTTGAAGGCCGAGCTGAAGTCCACAAACAGGATCCTCACATAAGTCCCCGGTCTGTCTAGGTGTTGCAAAACATAATGCAGTCCAATGTTTACTGCATCGTCCACAGACCTGTTTGCTCTGTAGGCAAACTGAAGAGGATCCAGCAAGGGCCCAGTGATGTCCTTCAGGTGGGCCAGCACCAGTTTTTCAAATGACTTCATGACTACAGACGTTAGAGCCACAGGCCTGTAGTCATTTAGTCCTGTAATTTTGGGTTTCTTAGGGATGGGGATGATGGTGGAGCGTTTGAAGCATGAAGGGACTTCTCTTAGGCACATCTCCAGCGATCTGTTGAAGATCTGTGTGAAGATGGGGGCCAGTTGGTCAGCACAGGATTTTCAGACAGGCTGGTGTAACACAATCTGGGCCCGGTGCTTTTTTCCTTTTCTGCTTCCAGAAGACCTGGCGCACCGCATCCTCGCTGATCTGAATTGCAGGTGTGGGGGAGAGGGGGGATGCAGGAGGTGAGAATGGTGAGAGTGCTTGATTGGAGAGGTGTTCAGGATGGGTTGCAGGAGCTGTTAATGGTGTGAACGGTAGTTTGGAGAGGCGTTCAGGGCTGGTTGCAGGAGTTGTGAAGGGTGTGAATGGTTTTGTGGGGAGGCGATCAGGGCAGGTGATGGGTGTTCTTTCAAACCTGCAGTAAAACTCGTTCAGATCATCTGCCAGTCGTTGATTCTCCACAGTGCTGGGGGGTGGTGTCTTGTAATTGGTGATCTTCTTTAGACTTTTCCACACTGATGCGGAGTCGTTGGAAGTGAACTGAGTCCTTATTTTTTCAGAATAGTTCCTCTTTGCCACTTTGATCTCTTTTTCCAGTGTGTATTTAGCCTGTTTATACAAGACATTGTCCCCCTTCACGTAAGCATCTTCTTTTCAAATGCATCCTTTATTGTGGTGTAACAGTGATCCAATATATTACTGTCTCTTGTGGGACATGTAACATGCTGTCTGTATTTTGGCAGTTCACGGGAGAGATTGGCTTTATTAAAGTCCCCGAGAATGATTAAAACAGAGTCAGGGTGTTGTTGTTCTGTGTCTGTGATCTGATCAGCGAGTTTCTGTAAAGCTGAGCTAACATGCGCTTGCGGAGGAATGTAAACACTGACCAGAATGATTCTGATTATTCTGATTACCTTTGTATGTGAATGTGAAGGTCAGCTCCTCCGTAATCATAGGTTATCTCTTGGCTTTCAGAAATATGTTAAATTGCAAACAGAGGTTGGATTGCCATTCGCCTCTATTTTCAACATTTTTGCATTAGACTACCCCGTGAATCATCATCATGTGATGCATCGATGCTGTAAAAAAACAAAGGCACAGATTACTTACTTGGTACGTCTCTGACGCTGTCTGAATATCTTCGCGGGAAAAAATTATTGACATCCCAGAACTACAATCCTACGCATTTTCATTGGTCCGTAGTGTTGTCAGTCACAATGAGGAAAAAAGCACGCAACCTGTAATCACTTTTTATTTATAGTTTTATTCTTTTTTCAAATTTGACTCTTTAATTTGAAAATATCTTGTGTAGGAGAAAATGGTCCAGTCCGACGAACGGCGTTTACAAAACTGACCAATTAAAAGAACCTCATGTAGGCTAAAGCAGACACACTGTATTATGCAGCGAAATCTATAAGTTTATTAGATAATAATACATTTCTATTTTTAATATTGAGTCATCAAAATGTAAAAAAAAAAAAAAAAAAAATTCATTTCCCGCGAATAGTTGTATAGTTTTAAATTGGCACATCTTGGTTAAAGGGGACATGCTTCAAATTCATACACATACACATTGTGGTATATAAGGTCTTTTTTTCATTAAAAACTTAATAGGGAGCATTATTTTGAGTCAGAAAACAACATAATAGCTTCCAGAATTACGAGGACACCGAAATGTCTTTATAAACCAAATGTCCTTGTAATGCTGGTGAGTAAGGACATTTGTCCTCATGAACCATATATTCAAGAACACACACACTCACTCACACACACACACCCACACACACACACACACACACACACACACACACGTTTGTTTTTGTGAAAAGTGTGTTCATCCCATAGGTGAAATGGTTTTTATACTGTACAAACTGTATATTTTTTATTAAAAAAACTCATTCTGTATGATTTATAAGCGTTTTGAAAAATGGGGACATGGGTTATGTCCTCATAAGTCACCCTCTCCTTGTAATACCTGTGTCCTACCCATATCATTATACAGAGTTGTGTCCTGATATGACAAAAAAACAAGAGCACACACACACACACACACACACACACACTCACTTGTTCCTCTCTGTTGTTGATGATGATCAGATCTGCTCCTCTCTCTCTACAGTATCTTCTGCTCTCATCCCAGTTCTTCGTCTCAGAGGAAAAGAAGTAAAGACTGGATTGATGGCACCTCCATCCATCTATAAACACAACCAGAAACACCATGAACTAAACTCTGATCCACACCAAGTTAAAAAGGTTATGATAGTCTTAGTAGAGGTGTTTTAAGTTATTTCAGTTATTTGTAATATGCTGTTTATATCTTTTACATTTATCTTGTTGTGGACTGCTAATCTTATTTCTTATGTCAATGAATCAGATACTGTAATTATTTAACCTTTTAACTGTCACCCCCATTTTTTAACATACACGTGAAAGTACACTATTCACACTTAAATTGTTATAATTCATAAACGCTTTTGAATACAGACCAAAAGTCGGTCTCTTTTTAAAGAAGACAATCTGCAGATTATTGCAGAAGTGAAATCATTTAAAAAAATGAAAGCATAAAAAAGTTATAGAAGTTTAAATTTACTGTAAATACATTTATTATTTTATTTTTATTATATTTTATATAAAATAAATATTTTATAAAATGTTTTAATCCAAAATTGCTATAAAAGTAAAGCAATATGTCTAAATAAGTTGTGTTCCAAATTTGAAGTTGATATAAAAAAAATGTAGGTTCATATGCAATTTTGTTTAGGCGTTATACCACAAAAAGCCACCGGGGGCCATTGAAACTCCATTGAATTTTTTGGATGCATTTGTTTGTCACAAATGTATCAATTTCTCTCTCAATATTATGTCTATGACAAAATAACCACCAAATATGGAATCTTGAGACTCAGACCTTTCCAACGATATGTATTTTGTCAAGATTATAAAAAGTTTTGATTCTAAAAGACCGTAATATATTTGGAATATGACCCCTCCCACTGAGGGGGAGGACCACGCTAAAAGATTTTAAAGTATCATTTCCATGGTAACGCAGTGTCTGATTTCAAAATGGTTTTCATAAGATGAATTTGGAGTATATAAGCTTTCAAATGATATATAATTTATGATGATTACTAAAACATGTGATAGGGAAAAAGGAAGCGGAGTAGATTTTTTGTGACAAAGGTCAGAACTCCTCTTATGATGTATATGTTTTGAGGTGCACTCTTTTTATAAATTAATCTTTTACTGTTCCTATATAATTTTTAACAACAAAACATGGTCAAATATCTATTTAGGAGTCTTAGACCTTTCCAACGATATATAGTTTGTCATGATTATATTAGGATATAATTGTAATATATTGAAGTAAATTTAGGCGTCCCATATACGGGACGGTGACATTTAACAGGTTAAGGACTATCATTTTATTCATAATGCCATGCAGAAACTAAATGCATTTATTCATGCTCCCCGTCCCAAATGCAAATTCTGTAATACGAGATTATTTTGCACCATTGGAGCAATTCAAGTGTGAAAGTTTGCAGTTTTTCTTGATTGCTAACACTATAACTCATTCATTTGGTACAAATTTCCAAAACATTCTTGAAACAAAAATGCGTTTCTCAAAAAACTGAACACATAACACAATGTTTTCACACACGTACCAATTTGATCAATGTTTTTTGTTAAACTCTACAACAAATGTCCTCATTATGAACAGGTTTAACATGTTCTCATTCAGAAAACACAAACACAATATAATTACAATATAAAATAATAAACAATATAAAAGCATCACAATATAAAAATGTATTAAAAATAACACATTTCATGGAAAATAAACTTTTCTTAATGCTTATTGCTGAACTGCATCTGCACCCTTGATTTGTGTTGTATTCTCTCATATACATTGATCCATTCCCAAAAGCAGGTTTCTGAACTGATCTCACTAGTTCTCTTGGCAGTGAAGTACTCTGTGTATTTGACCGGTTTGTGTCCAAACTTTGAATAAAAGAGAATGTTTTTGACTAAAATATTTGATTTTGAACTGGAAGTGTAAGTTTGTACGAGATGGTGTGTAGTTTTGAGATTGTGTTTATAGCTGTGAGTAAATGCGAGCATTAGCCACATGACAGATCCAGTACAGTCCACTTTCAAATCTGAGTCTGCTTTAGAGCAAGTTACCAGTTAGACTGAAGAAACTTACCTGGCCAACACTTCTGAAGATCTTTTCTTTCTGATTTCAGCTGGTCTCTCTCTTCTGTGAGGTTGGTGATCTTAGTAAGTAGCTGGTCTCTCTCTTCTGTGAGGTTGGTGATCGTAGTTAGCAGCTGTTGTCTTTCTTCTGTGAGGTTCATATTGTTGGTTTGTAGCTGTTGTCTCTCTGTGAGGTTGGTGATCTTAGTAAGTAGCTGGTCTCTCTCTTCTGTGAGGTTGGTGATCATAGTTAGCAGCTGTTGTCTCTCTTGAGTGAAGGTGGCACACAGTATAATGCGTGCAGTCAGCAGAAGAACACACAGCAGCACAAACACTACTGCAGCTGCTCTGGACCTTCTGATCATCACACCATCACTTCCTGACCATCAACAAACATTACTTTATTACCTTTATTTATCCACTATTATGTGTGATGAAATATGTTTAATTAATCTCAGTACCTGTGAGTTCAGATGACTGGATTCTCGTTGTGTGACTGTCTGTGGTCCTTTTTCCAGATGTTCCTTTTGTAACAATGTCATTTTCACAGATATCATTGATACTTTTCCCATGTTCTCTCTTCATTTTCCCTTTATTAACTATATTTTTGTCAATTTTCTGACAGTTTCAGTGTCAGTAATCTAACAGTAATCTGTGTTGTGTTCCTCTTCTGTGTTTGTGAAGCCACTATTTATGCAGAGAGGAACTGTTTTTTTTTAGAAATGTTTCAAGTGTTTATTCATAAAGGAACTTCAAATCACCGCAGAACATCATCAGAAATATCTTAAGATTGTTGCTTGTGTTTATTTAAATGATGTTCAAATACATTTATTATCATTCACACAGTGTCTGTATAAATTCTTCAGAGGTTTGTTCATTTTGATGCTGACTGGTGTTTGGGAACATTTACGGCTTTTGCAGGGTTCATGTGGATTTTTTAAAGATCCTGCGTGTGTAAATTTTGGGCTAATTCTGTTGATGTTTATTAAACTAAAATATATTTAGTGATCCCTAGTGCAGTTAGCTTACCATCAATATAATTTTTTAATAAAACAGTTTTTGTAATATAATTGTTAAAATAGTTTGAGCAGCCTTCTGTTGCTATGGTTAACTGTCAGGACATCACATTTACTGTAAGTTACAGTGTTTAAAAACTGCTTACATACTGAAAGTGTCCCAGTCCTCAGTCTCCACTGTCAGTCCCTCACAATGATCTCAGTCAGCAGAGTTTTAATCACCCGCACCTGTCCCTCTTCAATACACTCATAACATCTTAAATTTAGGACAGCCCCAGAAATCCCTAACAATAATAATTATTTAATGAATTTATTGGGTTATTTCAAATTAATTGTTATATTTAAGCATTACAACAACAGCTACATATAATACACAGGAGGACTAGGGATGTGCTTGAGTTTTCTGAAGGGACACAGATGACTGTTAATGTAAACATGATCGCTCATGATTAGCCTGTATGTGACGCTTTGTGCTGACTTTAATACTCATTAGCAACTCTAAAACGAGTCAGATAGGGAGCTTTAAATGAACCCGTTAATTTGAGTTTATAAATACATGTTCTTTGGCAGTATTTAGCTCATATCAATGCGCAGGACGCATTTGCTGTAGAAGTGCGAACTCAAATACCAGAAGTGTTAATTTCAGATGAGAGCGCAAAAACAGCACCAAATGAATGAAACTTATCGCTGCAGCTTGAGACAGACTGTTTTAAAAGTAACTTTTCAAAAACAGGCCGCATTAAAAACGTGAAGCTGAGCTCCAGTCAAAAGTCGTGACAAAAATATACAGTGTATGGTGCCTGTTTATGATTATTTGGATAATCTACAGGAAGCGCAAGGAGACAAGAGTGTGAGTTTAGCAGTTTGTCATGTATTCATTCAAATAACGGCTGTTTTTTCTTCTTAAGAAAAAAATTAAGATGTTCTTAAGAATATATTTAAAGAACTTATTAAGAATTTTTCAAGAATTGCACTTAAGAACATTCTTACGAACTTCGTGGAATCTTAAGAAATTTCTTAATTTATTTCTTAAGACGATTTTCATGAATCCGGCCCCATTTTTTTGTAGATGCTGATTTCATTTTCCAGCAGGATTTAGCTCCTGCCCACACTGCCAAAAGCACCAAGAGTTGGTTAAATGACCATGGTGTTGGTGTGCTTGACTGTCCAGCAAACTCACCAGACCTGAACCCCAGAGAGAATCTATGAGCTATTGTCAAGAGGAAGATGAGAAACAAGAGACCAAACAATGCAGATGAGCTGAAGGCCACTGTCAAAGAAACCTGGGCTTCCAGACCACCTCAGCAGTGCCACAAACTGATCACCTCCATGCAAATATAAAGTATTTGAATTTGTTGAGATAATGAGAATGATGAGATGTCAATGGTTGGGTTTTTGTTAAATGTGAGCCAAAATCATCCCAGTTAAAAGAACTAATGACTTAAATTCAGGGCACACAGACTGAAGTAGTTTATGTAATAAACAAAGTTTCACAATTTGAGTTGAATAACTGAATTAAATGAACTTTTCCACAACATTCTAATTGACTTTTGGCTTTTTGAGATGATAAAAAAGACTTGGCAGGATGGGAAGTACTACCTTTCTCCATGTTGGGCAGAGCAGAAACAGTTAAAATGAAAATATTACTAAGACTTTCTTTGTATATCAATCCCTACCGGTTTGGGTTCTACTCTCAGCATTTAATAAACTAGAAAACAATTATTTCAAAGTTTATTTGGAAAAAACAAAAGACCATGAATGAGACTTAAAATATATATATCAAATAAAGAAGTGGTGGGGTGGGGTGGTTTAACCATCCTAATCTTAGATACTATTAATGGGTTGCTCAGCTGAGGGCTATGGCTGCTTGGCTTAGTATTGATAATGAGGCAGAATGGAGAACTCACTTCCTGGAGTTTCTCTGACAGTTCAGCCAGAAAAAAGTGAAGATAAAAAATACAGTATACTGTTAAGATTTGAGAAGTTTAGAGGAGTAAAAGTCTTATCACTGCAATACCCATTAAAGGTAACCCAGATGTTCTTCCTTCAATATTGGATGGTGTCTTTAGTAGATGGAAAGAGAATGTTTTTTTTTTTTTTTTTTTTTTAAGTGGAGACCATAATATATTTTACTCAATTATGTTATAGGTTTAAGTTGAAATATTTTATAAACAAATATTTTATTAATATTATTGGTCTACCTACTAAAAACATATAGCACATATTTACATTAAGTTAATGTAGGACCAATCTGATGACACGTTTCATATCAAAAGAAACTGGGAATTATAGTTAAATACTGTAATAGAGGATGAGATGTGGAAAAAATATATGTGCTGGCTGTCATAAGGGTATTTTTAGTCAAATGTGGAAGGAATTTGATTAGAAAATGAAAATGTGATTCTTCAGAGCTCCATTAGTGGTTGCCAAATTTGACAGTACATCACCATTATCAGTGTGTAGGAGAGAATGAGGAATGGTGGGGTCTAAGTGCATTTATTCTGTGAATGTCCCAAAGTACTATTTTATTGGCAGTGGGTAAAATTTTAGGAAGTGATATATCAACACTCATAGATGAAGTGAGCACTTCTTTAAATTAAAAATTTTAATTAGCCCATTATTTTCTCACCCTAAGACCATCCTAGGGGTATATGGCTTCCTTCTTTCAGACAAATCCAGTCAGAGTTATATTAAAGGGCTCATATGACGTTGCTAAGAAGAACATTTTGTGTATTTAGTGTAATGCAATGTGTTTATATGGTTTAAGGTTAACCCCTTACTAGTAACCCCCCTTTTTTGGCATGGAGACCGAAATTACATACCCAAAATAAAAAGGTTTCTGCTCATGATTCTTTCTGACTAGATACATATTCAACATATGTTCACAAAGCTGACACTTTAAAGTTTACTGTTCAGGAATCAGAATCACTCAGACTGTTATGATAATAGAGATATATAAGCTCAAACATAAAAACAAAAATAAAAATATTAAAAACATATGTTTTAAATGTATTTAAAAAAATGTTGATGTAGGAAATGAGTTTGAAAACACAGTGTAGCTAAGGCCACAAGTCTTCCAAGACTTCATAAAAAATTTCATAATCGAATCTGTAAAACTGTGAATTTTATGAAATATTTTCTAAGGCCATGTCATGTGTGTTTTTAGAGAAGGCTAATCAGATTGATTTATGGCCCTTGTCATCTCTGTAAGATCTCACATGTAAACTCTCCTGTGCTCTTTGTGTATGTTTCACTGTTGAAAACTGCCCGAATCATGATTGTATTGTTCTCACCAAACGGTTCTTTCACACCTCCGCCAAGTACGACACATTATCCGCATTATTCTTTTATCATTATTCTTTTGTTTTTATTCCACCTTTATTAGCCTTGATTGTGGTTTTTCAGGCTTTACAAAGCAACAAAGCAGCGATCTCACTTCAGTCTCTCTTTGCATTTAGCCCTTATTTATCAAAAGTCTTACTATAAAAATACAACAAAACATTTTCTTACGACCTTACGTGAATTATTGAGACAAAAATGCATTATGAAGAAGAAAAGCACCTGCTATTAGTAGCATTGGTGCTAACGTTAGCATCAAGCTACATCTGACAATTTATGAAATTATTAGTACACTTTTACTCAAAACTCACTTTAAACCCCGATCGAGTGTTTATAATAACTTCCTTTAGCGATCAGGGGTGGAATTTGGTCGTTTACTGTTGTAAAAATATGTTATTTGTTGCCTTTTTCATCGCTGCACAAGTTAGCATTTCCGATGTACATTTTCGATTTTTTTTATAAAAACGCCCCAGATCTCAAGAAATTCTCATACCAAGCTTTACTATCGTAATCGCGGGTTTATTATTCGGATATTTTGTGTGTACAGAGGTGTTTCAGTGTTGTTTTGGCCAGATAACTACCAGGAAGTGTGCAGGAAGCATGTGACACGATGTGGAGGTGTCCAGATATGACACTCTCATATTGACATTGGGAAGGCCCAATCAGAGTCTGAGTCACACACCGCACGAGCTGTGACTACTGCACGCACACACAGATCGCTGGGAGAGGCTGTTTATCATCTGATCGCGTAAATCCGTGGAAAATGAATAGAAATGACGATTCTGTCTGAAGAAATATGAAGTAAACATCAGTAAATATATCCATATATCTCCGCAGATATGCATCTTTGGTCTGTAAATCCTTATTGACGCTGTTCAGTGAGTCTATGTGAACACAAATAAACCGCTCTTGACGTGACTGAATATGAGTGAGTTGTGAATTTCTATTCAAAATGTGGCATAATACGGATTTATTATTTTGCACTCCTGACATAAATCACTAAATATCTGTCACTGCAACAATGTTTTATCAAAATATTGGTCAAATATCGAAGCTTGAGTCTTTAAACTTTCCATTGATGCACAGTTTGTCCAGATGAAGTAAGACAGTGATGTTTAATGTGCTGTGAAAGTGAAACAATAATAAACTGGGGCCGTCAGCGATGTTTGCACGCAAAGGGGTTAAAAAACACATTATTTTCCACATAATGTATGTTATTGTTGCTCCTCTGTGGGAGTGAAAGGTGAACTGATGTAAGGTGGTCTCAAGGTCACGGAAGTCGATCCCCTAGGGGCAAGAGATCAGAGGTCAAATAAGAAGTCAATCAAAAAGTTGATGTTTGGTGTTTCTATTGCAATCAAAAAAAAATAATAATAAATAAATAAATAAATATATATATATATATATATATATATATATATATTAGAGGTGCTCCGATCACGATCGGCCGATCGTTATGCGTATCTCCTCAGTAAAGCCGGTTTTCTAATCAGCGGTTAATTCCATCAGATGCGTGATTTCACATAGAGCAGCTGTTACTACACAGAGCCGTTGTTAATAGAGAAGATGCGCAAATCACGTTAATTTTCAGCGTTTATTGGCCCATCTTCTCAGTTAACAACGGCTCTGTGTAGTAACAGCTGCTCTATGTGAAATCACGCACCTGATGGAATTAACCGCTGATTAGAAAACCGGCTTTACTGACGAGATACGCATAACGATCGGCCGATCGTGATCGGAGCACCTCTAATATATATATATATATATATATATATATATATATTGCACATGCGGTATACGCATTTTACATGTTACAAAATGACATATTTACACACAATAATATTATTATTACAGCTCAACATAACAGTATTATTCTGTTCACTCTTTCTCCTGCACTAAAATGACTGTATATAGATGCTGTAAGTTTAGTTATGATGAAACATGATGTATGAAGAGTGTCATGTATTCCAGTAACTGATAAGAGGAAGTTTGCTGAAGAAGTGTCGAAACAGACTGTTGCATGATGATTAAACTGCTTTACCAGCTTCACGTATTCCTACACAGTTTGACTCGGTTTCTTTTACATGTCTACAAAAGTTTATATTGAGAATGAACAGAGGTTTATCTCTAGTCAATGCTGAACTCTACTGCAGTCAGTCAGAAGAGGGACACAGTCTCGTCTCTCTTACTGTCTGTCTCAGTGTCACATACGAGTACGAGTTTTCAGTCATATTTTTAAATAACTTTTGTTAATCTATAAACAAGATTTTTTTTCAGTACATCCTCCACAGCAGGGGCATTTTTTTTTTTTTACACTTTCCCTTATATTTACATGTGTATATATATATATAAGTTTTATTTTAACTACTTAAATACATGATGAGTTTGCACTGTGTAGTTCAGCTGCATTTTCTGAACTCTGGGTGACAGTTGAGAGAGTAGAGTTACAGCGCATTGCAGCGCATCCTCAGACAACAAAGAGGACCGTTAAGGAAACAACCAATTCTTGTTTCTCTCTCTCTCATTTAATGTCAACGTTAGTTAAATTAATGAAATGTCATACCAAACCATTTTTGCTATTAATTATTTTTTTAATAATTTTAAGACACTTACTGTACGTCATAGAAAGGTTAATGTATCACTTACCTGAAATACTTTAGTGGTTTTCTTATTTCAGGCCAGTTGTAAGAATTAGGGCATTTCTGTACATTCAGAATCAGAATTATATCATTTATATATTGTTTATTTGATCTATCCAATGTGTATTTTTTTTTTTACCAACAGGTTTATGAATCATTTTGTGATTCAAAAGTGTCTTACTGAATCTAAAATACAAATGTGTATGTGTATTAAAAGACAACAAAGAGGACCGTTAAGGAAACAACAAATTCTTGTCTCTCTCTCTCATTTAATGTCAAGTTGATTACTGCTTACAGTCTTCCCGACTGCCTGGGACCTGTAACAGATTTATCTGTACAATGAAGCTAGATTAGCTGGCTAGCCAGGTAAGTTTCAGGTTAGTTTGCACCAATCCTGGGTTTTAGGTACCATGAAAATGGCATGGCTTTTAGCGGCATTCATTGCCAAAGTAACTTACACATCACAGCTGACCTGCTCCGGGGCAGGTTATGTTCTGGGTTAGAGATCTTTTCTACCAAATCCTGTGGACATCTCCACACAAATAGTTAGACGAGCACTTCGCAAAGGACGAGTTTTTGGGGACAGACAAAATCCCCTTGCTTTTCATGATATTTTGTGAAAGATACAGTTTCTCCATGGAATCTCTTATATTTGTGAACTTCTTGAGCCACACATAACAAATGTGACACATCGAAGTCATGCCCTTACTGTACCGCATGTACCGTGGTCCTCACACTTCAAGGGATACTTATATAACTTCATAGTGTTCCCCGGATATTTATCGACCATGTCCATAAAAGAGGGCTTTTATGAAATTTCTGGTTAGATTGATAGGGTGTGATATTACATAAACAGATTTAATTTCATACATTAATTTTTTTCTTCTTCCCAAAAAGCAGATTTCACTTCGAAGATACATAGAGTCATAGAAGCAATAGACTGCACATTTGTTTTAATCTCCACAGCTCTTGGAGAACATGAGGCAGATTATGTGAATGGAAAATCCTTTCAGAGCCTCAATGTTCAGGTAGGTGTTCTACACATGCAAGATGGTTTTAATTTTCAGTGAGATGAATCATTAAAACATAATGATCTACTGTACATTTCATCTGCAGATGACGATCACAAGCTTGGGTGCCAAATGGCCTGGCTCAGTGCATGATTCACAAAGTTTCCGTGAGTCTGCATTTGTGTCCGCGCTTTGAGGAGTTAAATTTGGAACCATACAAAATACTTTTTTAAAGTGTTAATTTTAATTGACAAACAAAACGTGCACAATTTCCCCCTTTCTTTCTGGAACAGGGATTTTTGATGGTCTGTTGGTGGAGATTTTTGCAAACCCCCATCCTGAGTGTAAATTTTTTTTTTCCCAATTAATTTTAAATGTCACATTTAGTAGACTTAGACTTATTGCATCTGTTTTTATTCCTAATAATGGCCAAGTTATGGTTAAGGTCTTAAGAATAGGAAAATTACCTTGACCATGAACTTTTAAGGTAAAAAGTCAGCCAATATGGACATAAAAATATCAGAAAGTAATTACACATACCATACTAAGTCTAAATAGAGGTATTACATGTGTATACACAGTAGGTGGCCAACCTAAATGAGCAGTACCGTCACACCGCCGCACCGTTAGCTGCAAGTCAGTCGCATGTTAAAATGATTCGCGAAACTACGGCCAGGTGGTGCAAATGTCACGGCTCGTGATGCAAGGAACGAGGAGAGAGAACCAATTGCGGGTATGACATTTATTAAGGGTAATCCAAACGGGTAAACAAGCCAAGCCGGGTCAAAACCAGAAGATCCAAAACATAAACAAGACACGAACACAAGGCAAAGCAAGGCAAGGCAAGAATGACTGACATGAAATAACCTTAACATTAAACAAGGACTCCGTAACAAAGACAGAAACAAACCAGGTATTTATAGACAAGTGCAAACGATTTAAGTGGGAACAGCTGAATACAATGAACAGTGACGAGTACCAACAAGACTTGTGGGAATAGTAGTTCTGAAGTGGGGTGACGATAAGGGGAAGTGAGACCTCTAGTGGACACCCAGGGATACACAGCCCAGACACTGTGACATTACCCCCCCCCCCCCAAGGAGCGGCTCCCAGAGGCTCCACGATAAACACAACACAGAGACCAGGAGGGGGGCGGACAGGTGGAGGCTTAGGGGGAGGGACGGAGGGCCAGACTAACTGAGGGGAACAGACAGAAACAAAACAGAAACCAAGAACACAAAACAGAAGTCCATGATGGGCATGTTGAGGCGCCCACCAGGGCGGAGCAGAGGACCACCACAGCCGTGTGGTCAGGGCGGAAGCCCCCCAGGGCGGAGCAGAAGACCACCACAGCCATGTGGTCAAAGCCAGAGCCCTCCAGGGTGGAGCGGAAGACCACCACAACTGTGTGGTCAGGGCGGAGCAGAAGACCACCACGTCCTCGTGGTCGCCGCCATTTTTTTTTTTTTACACTTTCCCTTATATTTACATGTATATATATATATATATATATATATATATATAAGTTTTATTTTAACTACTTAAATATATGATAAGTTTGCACTGTTTAGTTCAGCTGCATTTTCTGAACTCTGGGTGACAGTTGAGAGAGTAGAGTTACAGCGCATTGCAGCGCATCCTCAGACAACAAAGAGGACTGTAAAGGAAACAACTAATTCTTGTTTCTCTCTCTCTCATTTAATGTCAACGTTAGTTAAATTAATGAAATGTCATACCAAACCATTTTTGCTATTAATTATTTTATTAATAATTTTAAGACACTTACTGTACGTCATAGAAAGGTTAACTCATGTATCACTTACCTGAAACACTTTAGTTGTTTTCTAAAGACCACCACGTCCTCGTGGTCGCCGCCAGAGTCCCCCAGGGCGGAGCGGATGACCACCACGTCCTCGTGGTCGCCGCCAGAGTCCCCCAGGGCAGAGCGGATGACCACCACGTCCTCGTGGTCGACGTCGGAGTCCCCCAGGGCGGAGCAGATGACCAACACGCCCCCGTGATTGAGGCCGAAGCCCCCTAGGACGGAGCAGCAGACCACCCAGTTACTTGACTTGGCTCTGGAGGGTCATCGGTGACTGGCCCTGGCTCTGGAGGGTCATCGGTGACTGGCCCTGGCTCTGAAGGGTCCACAAACACATGGCACCTGACTCGACTTCGGAGGGTCCGCTGGAACCTGACTCGACTCCAGGGAGTCCACCGGAACCTGACTCGACTCCGGAGAGTCCACGGGAATCTGACTCGACTCCGGAGAGTTCATGGGAACATGACTTGACTCCGGAGAGTCCACCGGAACCTGACTCGACTCCGGAGAGTTCACGGGAACCTGACTAGACTCTGGACTGCCTGTGGAGACCTGAGGCGCCTCGGCTTCGGGCACTGCCTCTGGAATGGCCTCTGGAATGGCCTCTGGCACCGCCTCGGTCATGGCATCGGGAGCGGCCTCGGGCACTGCATCGGGAATGGCCTCGGGCACCGCCTCGGCCTCCGGAACAGCATCGGGCACCGTCTCGGTCTCCGGAACGGCATCGGGCACCGCCTCGACCTCCGGAACAGCCTCGGGCACCGCCTTGGTCACTGCATCGGGAACGGCCTCGGGCACCGCCTCGGGGACGGCAGCGGCCCGCTCGGGAATGTCCTCCTGGACGGCTCTGGAGAGTCCACCGGAACCTGAGTCGACTCCAGAGAGTCCACCGGAACCTGACTCGACTCCGGGGAGTCCACCGGTACCTGACTCGACTCCGGGGAGTCCACCGGTACCTGACTCGACTCCGGAGAGTCCACAGGAATCTGACTCGACTCCGGGGAGTTCAAGGGAACATGACTAGACTTGGAGAGTTCACGGGAACCTGACTAGACTCTGGACTGCCTGTGGAGACCTGAGGCGCCTCGGCTTCGCGCACTGCCTCTGGAATGGACTCGGGCACCGCCTCGGTCACGGCATCAGGAGCAGCCTCGGGCACTGCATCGGGAACGGCCTTGGGCACCGCCTCGGCCTCCGGAACAGCCTCAGGCACCGCCTCTGCCTCCGGAACAGCATCGGGCACTGTCTCGGTCTCTGGAACAGCATCGGGCGCCACCTCAACCTCCGGAACAGCATTCGACACCGCCTCAACCTCCGGAACAGCATCGGGCACCGCCTCGGCCACCACCTCGGCCTCTGGAACAGCCTCGGGCACCGCCTCGGACTCCAGAACAGCATCGGGCACTGCCTCGACCTCCGGAACAGCATCGGGCACCGCCTCGGCCACCACCACCACCTCGGCCTCCGGAACAGCCTCGGGCACCGCCTTGGTCACTGCATCGGGGACGGCAGCGGCCCACTCGGGAACGTCCTCCTGGAGGGCAGCGGCCTGCTCGGGAACGTTCTCCAGGCTTTGAGGAACGGTAGACGCCTGTCTCCTCGTTCTCCGCCCTCTATGATGGCAAGTCGGTGGCACCTTGACTGGCGACTCAGGCGTTGAGTCGGCCATCTTGTGCTGTGGCACTGGGTTGGCGGCCATCTTGTGCTGTGGCTCTAAGCTGGCGACCATCTTGTGCTGTGGTGCTAGGCTGGCGACCATCTTGGGCTGTGGCGCTAGGCTGGCGGCCATCTTGGGTTGTGGCGCTTGACTGGCGGCCATCTTGTACTGTGGCGCTGGACTGTCAGCAATCTTGTACTGTGGCGCTGGACTGGTGGCCATCTTGTACTGTGGCGCTGGGTTAGCGGCCATCTTGTGCTGTGGCACTGGGCTGACAGTTATCTTGTGCTGTGGTGCTGGATTGGTGGCCATCTTGGGTTGTGGCGCTGGCTCAGCAGCTTTGATGTGAACAGTCTTGGGAAATTCTGGGATCTGTGACAGCATGGAGAAATACTCTAAGAATGAGTCAGCGGCCATCTTGGGCGTCAGCGCTGAGCTGGTGGCCATCTGGTACTGTGGTGTGAGGCTGGCTTCCATCTTGCCTCGTGGTGCGGGGTTGGTGGCCATGCACCGCAGCGGCGCTGGATTGGCGGCAGGGCCGTGCACAGACCTTTTGAGGGGCATGTGCTGAAACTGAAAAAGGGCACCCCCCTCCCTTTTTTTATATCAAGATTATTTAGTAAGCCTGCATAACAGGAAGAAATGATCACATCTTCATGACAAATTCATTAACACAAAATAATAGTCTCAAAAGCTTTAGATTTATTCACGATTAATAACAACCATAATAATAATAGTAGATAATTAGATAATATAGATAAACAGGGTTTTAAGGGCTTCTTTAAACCTAATTACAACAGCTCTTGTGTACTCCCTCTTTTTTTAAATAGCATTCATAGCGAAAAAAAATACTTGACTCATACATAAACATGTTAAACAAATAATACAAATTAGCTTATAACACCAAACAGAAACCAAAATCTTTTTTTATTGAACTTTATGCACTTTTTTATGAACTTTGCAAAGAAAAAAAAAAAAATATATATATATATATATATATATATATTCTCTTTTTTAGCTATTCTGTTTGGTTTTATAAGCTAATTTGTATTATTTGGTTTACATGATTATGAATGACATTGAGAAGAGGGGAAGGTGAGCAATGAGTCAAGTATTTTTGACAAACTTTTTTGAAATATAATTTAATTATGTCCAACTCAGTTCCAGATTATAAGAAACTATAGCCATACCGTAACTATAACATATCCAACATGTATCCGCCTACCATGTTTTACTACATTTTATACATGTGAGGACAAACGGAGAGTATACCAAAACATGATTAGCCTAAATGTTAATAAATTAAGTGTATCAGCAATCATAAATCAAAGAAGAAATTTCTTAGAAATATATTTTATAAATGTTATCTAGGTGACGAGGATCACTCGTCGCTTTGTGTAAGTTCCAGTACGAAACAGCGCGGGGGCGCACCTGTTATGATTTTCCGATGGTAAAAACAAATTATATGTTGTTGTATTACTTATCAATATATAGTTTTTGACCAGCGAATGTGTGCAAATGTGAATTTTTTTTTGTCCGTCATTGAAACGGCGACGGTGCCTGCCGCTGCCGGCAGCACATTACACTTTAATCTACAGGTTACAAACTAGTTTTTGTAGCTATATAGACGGAGCGCTCGATTTTTCCTGTGGTAAAATGCATTTGGCCAAAATCGCATTTTATAAAAGATTAAATGCTACTCTATGCACAGGCCATTTAAGTGTTGGCTATGTATTGGCTATGACTAGATGGCAAATGCTAGCCCCCTCTCTCAGGCGACACCCCACATGTCTCAGTCAGTCAGTCAGACATCAAATAAATAAAATATGAGCCTTTATAGACATAGTGTTTAGTAGTACTTATTCAAACAACAAGATATTTATTTACCCTTCGCAAAACTTTGTTCAGCTCAGCTGTTGTCTACAGTGCGGCTGATGTGGAACTTCAGTTGATTCAATGCATATAGAGGGGGCGGAGTTATCAGCTTACTGACAGCTTGAGGATCGAATAAGATTTACACAAGCTCGTTTTAAGAACTTTAATTTGCTAAATATTTGTAAAACAGACAGACAGATGTAAAGGGTGACAAAATAGCATTGATACAATTTTTTTTAAAAACACCACCAAAAAAAGGGCACTTCGGAGTGTAAGGGCAAAATGGGCATGTGCTCTGCACAGGTTGAGCCCTACCTGTGCACGTGCCTGATTGGCGGCCATCTTGTGCTGTGGCGCGGGGCTGGCGGCCATCTTGTGTTGTGGCGCTGTGCTGGTGTCCATCCTGCCTCTTGGCGCAGATCTAGTGGCCATCATGGGCAGTGGCGCCACCATGGCGGGCGTGCGCTTCTTCTCACCTCTCCGTCCGCCATGGTGAGACGGTGGCTCTTACCCATTCCACAGGAGCCCCGGGTCAAAGGGAGGCCATGGTTGAGAGCGATGCTGAGTCTCCTCTCGACCACTCCCTCCTCGGCGACCTCCCCTGGTCCCCCCAGACGAGTTCCCTCAAAACCGCCTCTCTCCCGCTCTGTGGCTGGGGATGAGACATGGGCAGACATACGTATGACGTTTATTAAGGGTAATCCAAACGGGTAAACAATCCAGGCCGGGTCAAAACCAGAAGATCCAAAACAAAACATAAACAAGACACGAACGCAAGGCAAGGCAATGCAAGAATGACTGACATGAAATAACCTTAACATTAAACAATGACTCCGTAACAGACAGAAACAAACCAGGTATTTATAGTGCAAACGATGTAAGTGGGAACAGCTGAATACAATGAACAGTGACGAGTACCAACAAGACTTGTAGGAATAGTAGTTCTGAAGTGGGGTGACGATAAGGGGAAGTCAGACTTCTAGTGGACACCCAGGGATACACAGACCAGACACTGTGACAGCAAATGGACTGATTGCGAAATTAATGTAATTGTAAAATTAGATAAAAGGAGGAAGTAAAACATCAATAACATTATGATATAACATTGTAACATCTTTTTTTTAAAATAAAAGTGAGTTAATTTCAAAATGAAGTTTAGTCTTAGGCTCCAGTCTACTCATCAAAAATTAAAAGAAGACCTTTACACAAAGGATCATATACATGCTATTGTTATTGAATGGTAAATAAATATGAGGCCCTATATATATATATATATATATATATATATGTATATATACACACGGATAAAAAGCTAAATGTTGTAAGGGAAACAGGTCAATTTAGCTCAAAGGGAATCATTTAAGATTTTAAAGGGAATTTGAACAGAATCACTGTTTCACGGCTGATCACTGAGACGCCCTGCGATTCACTGAACGAGCCGTTTAACATCAAATCTGCGCTAGATGTTAATATCCAAACTATAGTGAAAACACTATCAATTAGCACAGTAACAAGATCGGCAGTTTAAGACATTAACTTGTAAGCACAAAATACAAGATACTTCTCTTTTCAATATGAATAAGGCTTTATTAGATAAATCTAAGACATATAAACTAATCTAATACACAAGTACATGCACTAACAACTTCATACAAGTTGCAGGAAGATAGAAAGTTGGGGAAGAATGAGTTTGAGAGAACAAAAATGTGGAATCCCAAGTTTACAGCAATACGTGAAACTGCATAGACATGAACAGCCATTAATCACTTAATTAGCCCTCGCATTGAGCTCCTCAATGAGGTTAAAATTATATTAGATACACCAGAAGAAATGTTTGGAGGAGTTACTTGAGTTTCCTGTGTAAACGGGTTCCCTTTGTTGACATTGAAAGGGGGTTTCCTGATGTCGCTGATTGGCTGGAAGTTTAGTAATCGCTGAAGTGACGTCTTGGGAAGCTCGTGGTTGGGCGTTGGCTGACGATGCAGAGTTGTAGGCTGGTTGAAGTTGAACGGGCATTCGAGGTCAGACTCAGAGACACGGGCGTTACAGAACTGAACTCAGAACACGAAACTCTCAACGGAAAATAAAATAAACTAAAGTAAAAGAACAAAATTTCTTTTACTTTACGAATTTTCCCGCTCTTGCAGGATATAATTTTGGACATGATTCCTATAACAAGAATAAGATACATTTGATAAATAACTGATGGCCAGGACTGTTTCAAGCATACACAATAAGTGATTATAAACATGATAAACTCCTATTTGTTGTTGGCGTCTGTACTGGGTTTGAGCTCCGTCACTATATTTTTATCGACTATTTTTTAACTAAAAAATCTATTTTATACACCATCGTTTCTGTTTCTATAACGTGTGAATATATCCTCTATTGTATTCTACGACAAAAACAATCAGAGCGTCCCGCTATCACTAGTTTTATTTTGATCTCACGGGTCCGCTATTAGCTTATAGCCCGTTAGCATCAGCGGCATGGTTGCAGCGAACTGCGCTTACATTCCTAATACTCTATTCATACACATTACCACTGCTGTACTCACTGTTACTTGCTTTAATGGTGGATGAATGTCTACCTTCGATTGCAGGTGGGGACACAGCGTATACATTGTGCTGTTAACAGTCCCACCACGTCTACTCCGTGTGTTTCTCTGCACAGGCCCGGTGCACCCTGGACGCGATCTTGCCAGATGTCCTTCACTCCGACGCCGGGAGACCACGGACCCTGGGTGCTTCCACAGCGGAGGACGCGAGCCGGGCCCTGGGCGACGACCTCTCCCCCTCCTGCCTTCGAGATCTCCATCCGGAACCACTTCGCTCCCCTCCGCGAGACAGGACACGACACTGTGATCATCGGAGACTCCATCGTCCGACACGTCCGTGCTACGTTAGCCAAAGGTAAAAGTGCACACTCATTGTTTCCCTGGTGCTCGTGTTCTCGATGTTTCTGCGCAGATACCCGTGATCCTGAAGGCCGACGAGAGCCCCAGAGCGGTCGTGCTTCACGCCGGGGTTAACGACACCACGCTGCAGCAGACGGAGACGCTGAAGAGGGACTTCAGCAGCCTGATCGAGACGGTTCGCAGCACGATGCCCGCGGCGACAATCATCGTGTCAGGACCACTGCACACGTATCGACGAGGACACGAAAGGTTCAGTAGACTTTTTGCTTTAAATTAATGGTTGTTGTCATGGTGTAAAGAACAGAAATTGCTATTTGTTAAGAACTGGAATCTTTTCTGGGAGCGTCCTAGGCCTTTTCGCGCTGATGGATTGCACCCCAGCAGAGTCGGAGCGGAGCTGCTTTCTGACAACATCTACAGAACACTTTGCTCCATGTGACTAGTAAGACAATTCTCAAATAACTATTATGATGAGTTTTGTTCCACCCGCTTAAATGATAAAACTACTTGCACTGTAAAAACTATTAAGACTGTGTCTGTTCCCTGAATAGTGAAGTCAAAATATAAATATAATGTAGGATCTAGAAAAAATCTAATCGTGATTAAACCAGGAACATGTAAAGTAAATGAACAAAAACTAATTTTAAAGTTTGGGCTCATAAATATTAGATCACTCACACCCAAAGCAGTCATTGTAAATGAAATGATCACAGATAATAGTTTTGATGTACTCTGCTTGACTGAAACCTGGCTAAAACCAAATGATTATTTTGGTCTAAATGAGTCGACTCCACCAAACTACTGCTATACGCATGAGCCACGTCAGGAGGTGTTGCAACAATATATAGTGATATTCTCAATGTTACCCAGAAAACAGGATACAGGTTTAACTCTTTTGAAATACTTCTGCTAAATCTTACACTGTCAGACAGGCACGTGCACAGGTAGGGCTCAACCTGTGCAGAGCACATGCCCTTTTTGCCCTTACACTCCGAAGTGCCCTTTTTTTGGTGGTGTTTTTAAAAAAAATTGTATCAATGCTATTTTGTCACCCTTTACATCTGTCTGTCTGTTTTACAAATATTTAGCAAATTAAAGTTCTTAAAACGAGCTTGTGTAAATCTTATTCGATCCTCAAGCTGTCAGTAAGCTGATAACTCCGCCCCCTCTATATGCATTGAATCAACTGAAGTTCCACATCAGCCGCACTGTAGACAACAGCTGAGCTGAACAAAGTTTTGCGAAGGGTAAATAAATATCTTGTTGTTTGAATAAGTACTACTAAACACTATGTCTATAAAGGCTCATATTTTATTTATTTGATGTCTGACTGACTGACTGAGACATGTGGGGTGTCGCCTGAGAGAGGGGGCTAGCATTTGCCATCTAGTCATAGCCAATACATAGCCAACACTTAAATGGCCTGTGCATAGAGTAGCATTTAATCTTTTATAAAATGCGATTTTGGCCAAATGCATTTTACCACAGGAAAAATCGAGCGCTCCGTCTATATAGCTACAAAAACTAGTTTGTAACCTGTAGATTAAAGTGTAATGTGATGCCGGCAGCGGCAGGCACCGTCGCCGTTTCAATGACGGACAAAAAAAAATTCACATTTGCACACATTCGCTGGTCAAAAACTATATATTGATAAGTAATACAACAACATATAATTTGTTTTTACCATCGGAAAATCATAACAGGTGCGCCCCCGCGCTGTTCCGTACTGGAACTTACACAAAGCGACGAGTGATCCTCGTCACCTAGATAACATTTATAAAATATATTTCTAAGAAATTTCTTCTTTGATTTATGATTGCTGATACACTTAATTTATTAACATTTAGGCTAATCATGTTTTGGTATACTCTCCGTTTGTCCTCACATGTATAAAATGTAGTAAAACATGGTAGGCGGATACATGTTGGATATGTTATAGTTACGGTATGGCTATAGTTTCTTATAATCTGGAATTGAGTTGGACATAATTAAATTATATTTCAAAAAAGTTTGTCAAAAATACTTGACTCATTGCTCACCTTCCCCTCTTCTCAATGTCATTCATAATCATGTAAACCAAATAATACAAATTAGCTTATAAAACCAAACAGAATAGCTAAAAAAGAGAATATATATATATATATATATATATATATATATATATATATATATATATATATATATATATATATATATATATTTTTTTTTTTTTTTTTTTTTTTTTTTTTTTTTTCTTTGCAAAGTTCATAAAAAAGTGCATAAAGTTCAATAAAAAAAGATTTTGGTTTCTGTTTGGTGTTATAAGCTAATTTGTATTATTTGTTTAACATGTTTATGTATGAGTCAAGTATTTTTTTTCGCTATAAATGCTATTTAAAAAAAGAGGGAGTACACAAGAGCTGTTGTAATTAGGTTTAAAGAAGTTTATCTATATTATCTAATTATCTACTATTATTATTATGGTTGTTATTAATCGTGAATAAATCTAAAGCTTTTGAGACTATTATTTTGTGTTAATGAATTTGTCATGAAGATGTGATCATTTCTTCCTGTTATGCAGGCTTACTAAATAATCTTGATATAAAAAAAGGGAGGGGGGTGCCCTTTTTCAGTTTCAGCACATGCCCCTCAAAAGGTCTGTGCACGGCCCTGCTGTCAGACATGCGAAAGAAATCTAATGTGTCTCTTGCTCTGGCTACTGTGTATAGTAGGTCCCAAGGTTTTTTTCTCCATTCTGTCACCGATGGAGTTTCGGTTCTTTGCCGCTGTCGCCTTAGTTGGGATCACTTCATCTACAGCGATATCATTGACTTGATTGCAAATGAATGCAAAGACACTATTTAAACTGAACAGAGATGACATAACTGAATTCAATGATGAACTGCCTTTAACTATCATTTTGCATTATTGACACACTGTTTTCCAAATGATTGTTGTTCAGTTGCTTTGACGCGATGTATTTTGTTTAAAGTGCTATATAAATAAAGGTGACTTTGACTTATAGACCACCAGGGCATATAAGTGATATTAACTATATGTCTCAGTGTTACCGTCTGGGCAGAACTATTGTTCCAGCCACCAAAGAAAGATTTGCAAATAACCTGCCTGATCAAATTGAAAAAGGTTAGAGAAAAACATACTGTGCCATGGTATAACAGTAATACTCACTCTCTCAAGAAAGAAACTCGTAGTCTTGAACGCAAATGGAGAAAAACTAACTTGGAAGTTTTTAGAATTGCATGGAAAAACAGTATGTCCAGCTATAGACAGGCTCTAAAAACTGCTAGGGCAGAGCATATACACAAACTCATAGAAAATAACCAAAACAATCCAAGGTTTTTATTTAGCACATTAAGTGGCTAAATTAACAAATTACCAGACGCCACCTGATTCAAATATTCCACCAACATTAAAAAGTAATGAATTTCTTCACTGATAAAATAGATAACATTAGAAATACAATAGCGAATGTAGATTCTACAGCGTCTAACACTTCAGTTTCATCCATCGCACCCAAAGATAAACTGCAGTGCTTTACAACTATAAGACAGGAAGAGCTAAATAAACTTATCACTGTATCTAAACCAACAACATGTTTATTAGATCCTGTACCCACTAAACTACTGAAAGAGTTGTTACCTGTAGCCGAAGAATGCTTCTCAATATCATTAACTCGTCGTTCTCTTTAGGTCACGTCCCAAAACCATTCAAGCTGGTGGTTATCAAGCCTCTTATTAAGAAACCAAAACTATATCCCAGTGTACTGGCAAATTATAGGCCTATTTCAAATCTTCCATTTTTGTCTAAAATTTTAGAAAAAGTTGTGTCTGCTCAATTGAGCACCTTCCTGCATAAAAATGATCTGTATGAAGAATTTCAGTCAGGTTTCAGGCCCCACCATAGCACAGAAACTGCACTTGTTAAATTTACAAATGACCTGCTCCTTGCGTCAGATCAAGGCTGCATCTCATTTCTAGTCTTACTTCATCTTAGTGCTGCGTTCGACACCATAGATCATGACATACTCATAGATAGATTACAAAGCTATACAGGTATTCAAGGGCAGGCTCTATGATGGTTTAGATCCTACCTGTCCGATCGCTACCATTTTGTTTACTTAAATGGGGTGTCATCTCATTTATCATCAGTAAAATATGGAGTGCCACAAGAATCCGTCCCATGTTGCCCCTTGGTAATATTATTAGAAAATACGGAATTAGCTTCCACTGTTATGCTGATGATACTCAGCTATATATCTCAACGAGACCAGATGAAACTTCTCAATTATCTAAGCTAACAGAGTGTGTGTGGCGGGCTAGATGTGGTTTAGCGAAGTCTGCAACGGGAGAGCGAGTGAAGAGACGAGCGGCGATAAGTGGTTCAGGTGAGAAACAAGTAACACCTGGATCTCGTTTCAGTGATTGGCGTGGGGAACCAGCATTTAAGGAGCACGACAGCCGGCGAAGTGTGAGAGAGACGGGGACTCGTGAGCGTGGGAAACTGGAGAGCGGTCAAGCCAGACAGACGCAGTAGCGAAGCCGAAGTGCATTTAGAGAGTACGCGCACCTGCCGCGCTTGTTTATTTTGTTGCCTTTTTGTGTAAGAAGAATAAAGTCTCTCACGAGCCCCGTACGCCGACTCTGGTCTCCTTCCTCTACCCTGATCGAACCATCATTAAACTGGTGCCGAAAACCGGGAGGAAGGAGAGCGTTCGCCATGCAGACTCCGTCAGCTACATCAGCCTCGCCATTTGCGGACATCATTTCATCGCTCGCGGGCCTGCACCAAGAACACCACTCGGCCCTGCTGGACCTGCGGGCCGACCAAGACCACCGGTTCCAGGCGATGATTCGGGTCCAGCAGGAGGACCGCGAGCTGGGACGGCCTCCCCCAGCGCCCCGCCCGCTCACCAAGATGGGTCCCGCTGACGACCCGGAGGCTTTCCTCGACTTGTTCGAGCGGACGGCGGAGGCATGTGGGTGGCCAGTGGACAGCTGGCCCGTACGGGTGATCCCTCTGCTGTCGGGAAGGCCCAGAAGGTGGCCCAACAACTACCCGTCCCGAACCTAGTGGTCTACGCCGACCTCAGACGAGCCATCCTCCAGAGGGTGGGCCTCAGCCCAGAACAACATCGCCAGTGCTTCCGGTCGCTGGAGATAGCCGAGGCGGGCTGACCCTTTGTATTGGCGCAGCAGCTCCAGGACTCGTGCCGCAAATGGCTGTTGGCTGGGGACAGCGATGCCGAATCCATCATCAACACGGTGGTACTGGAGCAGTTCATCTCCCGCCTTCCAAAGAATACCGCCCAGTGGGTCCAGTGCCACCGCCCGGCGTTGCTGGATCTGGCCATCCAACTGGCGGAGGATCAGCTGGCAGGCGTCTCTCCCTCTCCCTAGGTCCCGTTAGGTGGGGCCACCGAGGGCTGCGCCCCACTGGAGGGTGGCGATGGAGCCTGTGGCCGGGGCCCAAGTTCCCGCACGAGGGATGGCCGCTCCCCAGCGATGGGGGAGTGAAGATCCTCCGGCTGCTTCCCCACGTCAATCCCCTGAGCCACTTCCCGCCACTAGGGCAACTGGGAGACCCGGGCCAGGCTAAACCTTGCCGGCCGCGATGACTTTCCCCTGGAACAATCCCAGGACGAGACACTGAAGCATGCCTTCGAGCAGGTCCGCTCGATTGATGGGCAGGTCCTCCACCCTGAGCGTCCGCTATCCCACCCGTATTTTGCCGTTATGAAAGACAGGTTGTATCGAGTGACCCACGACGCTCAGAAAAATGAAGATACAACCCAGCTGTTAGTACCGCGGAGCCGATGCTTTTCCAGACGGCGCATTGTAATCATATGGCAAGGCACTTAGGAGTAGCAGCAACACTAAATCGTCTAACGACCCGATTCTTTTGGCCGGGCATTCACGAGAACGTGTGCAAGTGGTGCGCGTCTTGTCGGGAATGTCAGCTGGTAAACCCACCGGCCGTTCCAAAAGCGCCTTTGCGCCCTATTCCTCTAGTGCAGGTCCCCTTCGAGCGAATTGGTATGGACCTGATTGGGCCGTTAGAGCGATCCGCACGGGGACACCGTTTCGCGTTAGTCTTAGTGGATTACACGACACGGTATCCTGAAGCAGTGGCGCTCAGCAACATCTCAGCCAAGAGTGTGGCGGATGCCTTGTTTCGTTTAATCTCCCACGTGGGAATCCCAAAAGAGATTCTCACGGACCAGGGCACCGTGTTTATGTTGCGCACGTTAAACGAATTGTATGGATTATTGGGCATTAAAGCGGTGCCTACCAGCATCTATCACCCACAAACGGACGGTCTGGTCGAACGGTTTAATTGCACATTAAAAACCATGATCCGTAAATTCGTACAAGAAGACACGAAAAATTGGGACCTTTGGCTAGAACCCCTCTTATTTGCTGTGCGCGAGGTCCCCCAAGACTCCAAGGGGTTTTCCCCCTTCGAGCTTCTCTATGGATGTCAGCCCAGGGGGGTCCTGAGAGAAACTTGGGAGGACGGACACTCAGATAGCAAAAATGAAATTCAATATGTCCTGGACCTGCGCGCAAAACTCCATACACTGGGGCCGCTCTCTATGGAGAATTTGCTTCAGGCCCAGGGCAGACAAAGCCAGCTATATAACCGGGGAACTAAGCTGCGAGAATTTGCACCGGGAGATAAAGTGCTCGTTTTACTGCCAACCTCTAGCTCCAAATTGTTAGCCAAGTGGCAAGGACCCTTTGAGGTCACACGGCGGATAGGAGATCTCAATTATGAGGTAGTACGGACAGATAGAGGCGACTCATGGCAAATCTACCACCTCAACCTCCTTAAAAAATGGAGCGGGGAGGAGTCAGTGTTGCTAGCAACGGCAGTGAGTGGGGAGGAGGATCTTGGGCCAGAGGCGATTATTAAAGGAAAACCCCTCGCACTGGCTCTAGGAGGGGACCACCTCTCGCCCTCGCAGCTCACTGACATCGTCTTATCAATTTGGGGACGCACCTGCCCGTGGCCATGGTCCGTAAGAAGTGCGCAGTTGGGCGGGTGGAGGTAAAGTATCTGTGCTTCCACTTGGGCCTCGGGCAGGTGCGTCCCCAAATTGATAAGACGGCAGCAATTGCAACCTGTCTCAGGCCCAAGACCAAAAAAGAGGTGAGGCAGTTCTTGGGGCTGGCGGGATATTACAGGAGGTTTATTCCTCATTATTCGGACCTCACCAGCCCGTTGACTGACCTCACTAAAAAGGAGGTACCAGATACGGTCCAGTGGACGGAGCTGTGCCAACGGGCCTTTACCCGAGTTAAGGCGGCCCTGTGTGGCGGGCCGCTTTTGCATTTCCTAACTTTGCTCTCCCTTTTTTTTTGCAGACCGTCGCGTCGGACAGGGGGCTGGGCGCGGTCCTGTCCCAGGTGGTGGGGGGGGAAGACCGCCCGGTGCTGTACATTAGTCGGAAGCTCTCCAAGTGAGAGACTAAGTACAGCACCATAGAGAAGGAGTGTTTGGCCATCAGGTGGGCGGTTCTCACCCTTCGTTACTACCTCCTGGGACGGGAATTCACCCTCTGCTCGGACCACGTGCCCCTCCAGTGGCTCCACCGCATGAGGGATACCAACTCGCGAATCACCTGTTGGTATCTAGCTTTACAGCCATTTAAGTTCAAGGTGATTCACAGGCCGGGGGTGCAGATGGCTGTGGCCGATTTCCTCTCCAGGAATGGGGGGGGGGGGGGGCTGCAGGCCGGATGGCTCCCCGGCCTGAGTCGGGCGGTGGGGGTATGTGGCGGGGGAGACGTGGTTTAGCGAAGTCTGTAACAGGAGACCGAGTGAAGAGACGAGCAGCGATAAGTTCAGGTGAGAAACAAGTAACAACTGGATCTCGTTTTAGTGATTGGCGTAGGGAACCAGCATTTAAGGAGCATGACAGCCGGCGAAGTGTGAGAGAGAAGGGGACTCGTGAGCGTGGGAAACTGGAGAGCGGTCGAGCCAGACAGACGCAGTAGCGAAGCCGAAGTGCATTTAGAGAGTACGCGCACCTGCCGCGCTTGTTTATTTTGTTGCCTTTTTGTGTAAGAAGAATAAAGTCTCTCACGAGCCCCGTACGCCGACTCTGGTCTCCTTCCTCTACCCTGATTGAACCATCATTACAGTGTGTTAAAAATATAAAAGATTGGATGACAAATAATTTTCTCCAATTAAATTTGGATAAGACAGAGATATTAATTATCGGACCACTAAAAAACACTACACAGAATCTTGTAGATTACAATCTGCAACTAGACGGATGTACTGTTATTTCCTCTACAGTCAGAAAATTTGTCTTTTGAAAATCATATTTAAAATGTTACAAAAACTCCCATCTTAGAAACATTGCCAAGCTACGAAACATATTATCTGTTTCTGATGCAGAAAAGCTAGTTCATGCATTCATGACCTCTAGACTGGACTATTGTAATGCACTTCTAGGTGGTTGTCCTGCTTCTTCAATAAACAAGCTACAGGTAGTCCAAAATGCAGCAGCTAGAGTCCTTACGAGGTCAAGAAAATATGATCATATAAGCCCAATTTTACAGTCTCTGCACTGGCTACCAATTAAGTTCTGTATCAGTTACAAATTATCATTACTTACCTATAAGGCCCTAAATGGTTTAGCTCCTGCGTACCTAACTAGCCTTCTACCACGCTACAACCCATCACGCACCCTAAGGTCACAAATCAATGGACTTTTGGTAGTTCCTAGGATAGCAAAGTCCACTAAAGGAGGTAGAGCTTTCTCACATTTGGCTCCCAAACTCTGGAATAGCCTTCCTGATAATGTTCGGGGTTCAGACATACTCTCTCTGTTTAAATCTAGATTAAAAACGCATCTCTTTCGCCAAGCATACGAATAATGTATCTTTTAAATTGTGAGTGTAGTTGCATCTGATCAAATGTGCATTTTTATTAATTAGCTTGGGTTAAACTAATCTTACTTTGTTGGATCAGCAGCTATGCTAATGATTTCTCTATTTTGTTTATATGTTTTGCCAAGGGATGTAACTGGGATTTACACAAGCTCCAGTCTGGATCCAGAACACCTGAGAAGAGATGATGCTGACCCTCAAAGGACCTCAGATAATGCTAACCCTTAATCAACAAACAATTATTGCTACATGTGTGACTGCATCATATAATAATTTTTACATTTACATTTATTCATTTAGCTGACACTTTTATCCAAAGCGACTTACAATTGCTATATATGGCAGAGGTCACACGCCTCTGGAGCAACTAGGGGTTAAGTGTCTTGCTCAGGGACACATTGGTGTCTCACAGTGGATTCGAACCCGGGTCTCTCACACCAAAGGCATGCATCTTATCCACTGCGCTAACACCACCACCCATTAATAATATTAATAATGTTCATCGTCTAGCTGACTACGTCTTGTATTAATTATTTCTAAAAATCCTGTCAAACGTGCACAAACTGACAGTCACCACCATAAGTTACTACTAAATATTGTAGAAACATAATTTTCTGTAAAGTTGCTTTGTAACGATTTGTATTGTAAAAAGCGCTATACAAATAAACTTTAAATGAATTGAATAGTCAAATGTGTGGATAACATATAAATGAATATTTTTATGAGATTCATCAATCAACTTTGTTTGGTTCTTCTAGTTTGTCCTACATTAGACGTTTAACGTTAGTTTTCTAGTAACCTCATTTTCAATGAAATGAATTGACCTATCATGCATGGAGCTCTCTGGCTTCCATTCAGTTTAAAGGGGGGGTGAAATGCTATGTTTCTACAATATTTAGTAGTAGCTAGTAGTTTGTGCACGTTTGACAGGATTTTATAAAAACAAAAAAACAAAAATAATAATAATAATACAAGACGTAATCAGCTAGATGATGAATTATCAATATTAGTAATTAATAGTTATTATATGATGCAGTCACACATTTAGCAATAATTGTTAGTTCTGTTTGTTGATTCAGGGTTAGCATCATCTGGGGTCCTCTGAGGGTCAGCATCATCTCTTCTCAGGTGTTCTGGATCCAGACTTGAGCTTGTGTATTGACGAAGCAGGACAACCACCTAGAAGTGCATTACAATAGTCCAGTCTAGAGGTCATAAATGCATGAACTAGCTTTTCTGCATCAGAAACAGATAACATGTTTCGTAGCTTGGCAATGTTTCTAAGATGGAAGAATGCAGTTTTTGTAACATTGCAAGTATGATTTTCAAAAGACAAATTGCTGTCTAATATAACACCCAGATTTCTGACTGTAGAGGAAGTAACAGTACATCCGTCTAGTTGCAGATTGTAATCTACAAGATTCTATGTACTGTTTTTTTGGTCCAATAATTAATATCTCTGTCTTATCCGAATTTAATTGGAGAAAATTATTTGTCATCCAATCTTTTACATTTTTAACACACTCTGTTAGCTTAGACAATTGAGAAGTTTCATCTGGTCTCTTTGAGATATATAGCTGAGTATCATCAGCATAACAGTGGAAGCTAATTCTGTATTTTCTAATAATATTACCAAGGGGCAACATGTGTATTGAAAATAGAAGGTGACCTAGGACGGATCCTTGTGGCACTCCATATTTTACTGATGATAAATGAGATGACACCCCATTTAAGTAAACAAAATGGTAGCGATCGGACAGGTAGGATCTAAACCATCTTAGAGCCTGCCCTTGAATACCTGTACAGTTTTGTAATCGATCTATGAGTATGTCATGATCTATGGTGCCGAACGCAGCACTAAGATGAAGTAAGACTAGAAATGAGATTCAGCCTTGATCTGACGCAAGGAGCAGGTCATTTGTAATTTTAACAAGTGCAGTTTCTGTGCTATGGTGGGGCCTGAAACCTGACTGAAATTCTTCATACAGATCATTTTTATACAGGAAGGTGCTCAATTGAGCAGACACAACTTTTTCAAAAAATTTAGACATAAATGGAAGATTTGAAATAGGCCTATAATTTGCCAGTATACTAAGATCTAGTTTTGGTTTCTTAATAAGAGGCTTGATAACCGCCAGCTTGAATGGTTTTGGGACGTGACCTAAAGATAACGATGAGTTAATGATATTGAAAAGCGGTTCCTCGGCTAAAGGTAACAGCTCTTTCAATAATTTAGTGGGTACAGGATCTAATAAACATGTTGTTGGTTTAGATACAGTGATAAGTTTATTTAGCTCTTCCTGTCCTATATTTGTAAAGCACTGCAGTTTATCTTTGGGTGCGATGGATGAAACTGAAGTGATAGACACTGTAGAATCTACATTCGCTATTGTATTTCTAATGTTATCTATTTTATCAGTGAAGAAATTCATGAAGTCATTACTGTTTAACGTTGGTGGAATATTTGAATCAGATGGCATCTCGTAATTTGTTAACTTAGCCACTGTGCTAAATAAAAACCTTGGATTGTTTTGGTTATTTTCAATGAGTTTTTGTATATGCTCTGCCCTAGCAGTTTTTAGAGCCTGTCTATAGCTGGACATACTGTTTTTCCATGCAATTCTAAAAAGTTCTAAGTTAGTTTTTCTCCATTTGCGTTCAAGACTACGAGTTACTTTCTTGAGAGAGTGAGTGTTACTGTTATACCATGGTACAGTACGTTTTTCTCTAACCTTTTTCAATTTGATGGGGGCAACAGCTTCTAATGTATTAGAGAAAATAGTGCCCATGTTGTCAGTAATTTCGTCTAATTCACGTGTCTTTTTGGGTACAAATAGCAGTTGAGATAGATCAGGCAGGTTATTTGCGAATCTTTCTTTGGTGGCTGGAACAATAGTTCTGCCCAGACGGTATCGCTGAGACATATAGTTAATATCAGTTATACGCAGCATGCACGATACAAGGAAATGGTCTGTAATATCATCACTTTGAGGTACAATATCTATAGCAATAAGATCGATTCCATGCGATAAAATTAAATCTAGTGTATGATTAAAACGATGAGTGGGCCCGGTGACATTTTGCTTGACTCCAAAAGAGTTTATTAGGTCAGTAAACACAAGTCCTAATGCATCATTTGCATTATCAACGTGAATATTAAAATCTCCCATGATTATCGCCTTATCAACTGTAACTAGAAGGTCTGAGAGGAAAGCTGCAAATTCTTTTAGGAATTCTGTATACGGCCCTGGTGGTCTGTACACAGTAGCCAGAGCAAGAGATACATTAGATTTCTTTTGCATGTCTGACAGAGTAACATTTAGCAGAAGTATTTCAAAAGAGTTAAACCTGTATCCTGTTTTCTGGGTAACATTGAGAATATCACTATATATTGTTGCAACACCCCCGCCACGACCAGTCTGACGGGGCTCATGCTTATAGCAGTAGTTTGGTGGAGTAGACTCATTTAGACCAAAATAATCATTGGGTTTTAGGCAGGTTTCAGTCAAGCAGAGTACATCAAAAATATTATCTGTGATCATTTCATTTACAATAACTGCTTTTGGTGTGAGTGATCTAATATTTATGAGCCCAAACTTTAAAAATTGTTTTTGTTTATTTACTTTACATTTTTCTGGTTTAATTACGATAAGATTTTTTCTAGATCCTACATTATATTTATATTTATATTTTGACCTCACTATTCAGGGAACAGACACGGTCTTAATAGATTTTACAGCGCAAGTACTTTTAGCATTTAAGCTAAAACCTCCCCTTTCTCTGCTTTGCCCACCAAAATATTTACATATAATTCTGTCGCAATGTCAGCACAGGCGTTACAAACAGACTTTAATGTTATGGATTCGACAGCACTGCCACAAACATTGAGTAAGAGTGTTCATTAATGCCTGATCTGTTATCACTGATTTTTGATGTGTAGCTAATTATTCAAGTTCACACAGGCTTTCTTTCTAAATCGTTTAATACAATTTATGCATCAGTGAATCAAGCCAGTGACTAAACTATCAACTTCACATTGTTTCTCTTAGTAGCATGAAACAAATCTGTTATTTAAATTGTGATTTAACTACAGGAAGCTATTAAAAAAACGTTCCCTTTATTTTTTCGGAGCTGTCACACATCGCGTGTATATCTGAACACTTGCGTAAACTGCCGTTACAGTAAATGATGCTGTTATGCTGCACAACAAAGCTCTTACTGTATTCATGTGGTCTATTCATGTTTTTGCTGTTAGTTGTGGTGAAAGCATTTTGTGAGAGAAAAAGTGTTGCAATAATGACGAGCATTATATCACTGCATGCACACGATAAACAGACTCTGTTTACTCAATGCTCATCACTGTAGCCTTTCATATGATGTGAAAAGATTAAAAAAATTATTATATAATCAACACTTCCACAATTTGTTAATCTCGACAGCTGTAATAGTATATATATATATATATATATATATATATATATATATATATATATATATATATATATATATATATATATATATATATATAGTACAGACAAAAAGTTTGGACACCTTCTCATTCAAAGAGCTTTCTTTATTTTCATGACTATGAAAATTGTAGAGTCACACTGAAGGCATCAAGGGCTATTTGACCAAGAAGGAGATTGATGGGGTGCTGCGCCAGATGACCTGGCCTCCAAGGTCGTCGGACCTGAACCCAATAAAGATGGTTTAGGGGTGAGCTGGACCGCAGACAGAAGGCAAAAGGGTCAACAAGTGCTAAGCATCTCTCGGGGAACTCCTTCAAGAGTGTTGGAAGACCATTTCAGGTGACTACCTCTTGAAGCTCATCAAGAGAATGCCAAGAGTGTGCAAAGCAGTAATCAAAGCAAAAGGTGGCTACTTTGAAGAACCTACAATATGACAGATTTTCAGTTGTTTCACACTTTTTTGTTATGTATATAATTCCATATATAATTCCACATGTGTTAATTCATAGTTTTGATGCCTTCAGTGTGAATCTACAATTTTCATAGTCGTGAAAATAAAGAAAACTTTGAATGAGAAGGTGTGTCCAAACTTTTGGTCTGTACTGTATATATATATATATATATATATATATATATAAGTAAATATAAGCTCTGTTGAACAGGTAGCAGTACATACCCACACTGATAATGGCATTGTATATTTGTAGTTATATCACCTGCAAGATTTAATTTTTCATTATTCACTTACCAACTATAGGATCCAAGTACCTCTGGGGTGAAGAAGAGAGATGTGACTCTGAGATGCCTCGTTGAATACGTGGGAGAGAGTGGGCAAGAGCTCATCTCTGACTACTATGTAAGTATTGTTTAACCCTCTGGAGTCTAAGGGTATTTTGGGGCCTGGAGAAGTTTTGTCATGCCCTGACATTTGTGCTTTTTTCAGTTTCTAATAAATATCTAAATGGTTAAAGTGTAATCTCACTGTAATCAGCACAAACTGGGCTATAATAACATGTGTAATGCATGTATGTACATGATTGTGTTTTTGAGAAAAAATATATACTATGCGTGGTTAGTGGAAAACTAAAAATGCATAGTTGTTGTGTTTTTTTTGGGGGGGGGGGGGGGGGCACTTATGCCTCAGATATCAGTCTTATGTCTGTCTGAGTTTAGTACGGAGCTGGAGTTGGGGATTGGTTCTCGTCTTAGAAGATATACTATAATTGGGTGGAATTGGCTAGTCTGGCTATGTCAAAAGTTCAAAAGCACACCTACAAACGCCCAAATGTATGTGCAGGAACCAGTGTCCAACATCAACCTTTTGGTCTTCCAGTGGCTAGTAGACTTGATTTAAAAATACTGTCATATTTTTCAACTGCAGCTTCACAGAAGTAAAATCCTTGTTTTACATTAATGCAAGAGTCATAACCATCTGATGATATAACTGTAAGAGTGGCATTTTCATATACTTTTACTTAACCACACCTATGTGTTACCAGCTGAACCCCTCTCCCCTTTAAGGATTTAGGCCTTGGAGGTGACTTGTGTATGTGATGGAGTCTAGCAGGTTTGTTGTGTCAAGTGAGACTGTACTGAAAGTTGTACTATGAAGCCAGTTCAACAGGCTAGGCTTTCTGTGCAGGAGCTGGCTCGACCAAACTTAATGTGTGATTTTATTAAAGGCTTTTGAAGATCGTTCTCTGTTGCCACTATATTTATGTCTCATACCTGGCTAAAACCAAATGATTATTTTGGTCTAAATGAGTCTACTCCACCAAACTACTGTTATAAGCATGAGCCCCGTCAGACTGGTCGTGGCGGGGGTGTTGCAACAATATATAGTGATATTCTCAATGTTACCCAGAAAACAGGATACAGGTTTAACTCTTTTGAAATACTTCTGCTAAATGTTACTCTGTCAGACATGCAAAAGAAATCTAATGTATCTCTTGCTCTGGCTACTGTGTATAGACCACCAGGGCCGTATACAGAATTCCTAAAAGAATTTGCAGATTTCCACTCAGACCTTCTAGTTACAGTTGATAAGGCGCTAATCATGGGAGATTTTAATATTCACGTTGATAATGCAAATGATACATCAGGACTTGCGTTTACTGACCTAATAAACTCCTTTGGAGTCAAGCAAAATGTCACCGGGCCCACTCATCGTTTTAATCATACACTAGATTTAATTATATCGCATGGAATCGATCTTACTGCTATAGATATTGTATCTCAAAATGATGATATTACAGACCATTTCCTTGTATCGTGCATGCTGCGTATAACTGATATTAACTATATGTCGCAGCGTTACCGTCTGGGCAGAACTATTGTTCCAGCCACCAAAGAAAGATTCGCAAATAACCTGCCTGATCTATCTCAACTGCTAATTATACCCAAAAATACACACGAATTAGACGAAATTATTGACAACATGGGCACTATTTTCTCTAATACATTAGAAGCTGTTGCCCCAATCAAATTGAAAAAAGTTAGAGAAAAACGTACTGTACCATGGTATAACAGTAATACTCACTCTCTCAAGAAATTAACTCGTAGTCTTGAACGCAAATGGAGAAAAACTAACTTAGAAGTTTTTAGAATTGCATGGAAAAACAGTATGTCCAGCTATAGACAGGCTCTAAAAACTGCTAGGGCAGAGCATATACACAAACTCATTGAAAATAACCAAAACAATCCAAGGTTTTTATTTAGCACAGTGGCTAAGTTAACAAATTACCAGACGCCACCTGATTCAAATATTCCACCAACGTTAAATAGTAATGACTTTATGAATTTCTTCACTGATAAAATAGATAACATTAGAAATACAATAGCGAATGTAGATTCTACAGCGTCTAACACTTCAGTTTCATCCATCGCACCCAAAGATAAACTGCAGTGCTTTACAACCATAGGACAGGAAGAGCTAAATAAACTTATCACTGTATCTAAACCAACAACATGTTTATTAGATCCTGTACCCTCTAAATTACTGAAAGAGCTGTTACCTGTAGCCGAAGAACCGCTTCTCAATATCATAAACTCGTCGTTAACTTTAGGACACATCCCAAAACCATTCAAGCTGGCGGTTATCAAGCCTCTTATTAAGAAACCAAAACTAGATCCTAGTGTACTGGCAAATTATAGGCCTATTTCAAATCTTCCATTTATGTCTAAAATTTTAGAGAAAGTTGTGTCTGCTCAATTGAGCACCTTCCTGCATAAAAATGATCTGTATGAAGAATTTCAGTCAGGTTTCAGGCCCCACCATAGCACAGAAACTGCACTTGTTAAAATTACAAATGACCTGCTCCTTGCGTCAGACCAAGGCTGCATCTCATTTCTAGTCTTACTTGATCTTAGTGCTGCGTTCGACACCATAGATCATGACATACTCATAGATCGATTACAAAACTATACAGGTATTCAAGGGCAGGCTCTAAGATGGTTTAGATCCTACCTGTCCGATCGCTACCATTTTGTTTACTTAAATGGGGAGTCATCTCATTTATCATCAGTAAAATATGGAGTGCCACAAGGATCCGTCCTAGGTCCCCTTCTATTTTCAATATATATGTTGCCCCTTGGTAATATTATTAGAAAATACGGAATTAGCTTCCACTGTTATGCTGATGATACTCAGCTATATATCTCAACGAGACCAGATGAAACTTCCCAATTATCTAAGCTAACAGAGTGTGTTAAAAATGTAAAAGATTGGATGACACACAATTTTCTCCAATTAAATTCGGATAAGACAGAGATACTAATTATTGGACCAAAAAACACTACACAGAATCTTGTAGATTACAATCTGCAACTAGACGGATGTACTGTTACTTCCTCTACAGTCAGAAATCTGGGTGTTATATTAGACAGCAATTTGTCTTTTGAAAATCATATTTCCAGTGTTACAAAAACTGCATTCTTCCATCTTACAAACATTGGCAAGCTACGAAACATGTTATCTGTTTCTGATGCAGAAAAGCTAGTTCATGCATTCATGACCTCTAGACTGGACTATTGTAATGCACTTCTAGGTGGTTGTCCTGCTTCGTCATTAAACAAGCTACAGGTCGTCCAAAATGCAGCAGCTAGAGTCCTTACCAGGTCAAGAAAATATGATCATATTACCCCAATTTTACAGTCTCTGCACTGGCTACCTATTAAGTTCCGTATCAGTTACAAATTATCATTACTTACCTATAAGGCCCTAAATGGTTTAGCTCCAGCGTACCTAACTAACCTTCTACCACGTTACAACCCATCACGCACCCTAAGGTCACAAAACGCTGGACTTTTGGTCGTTCCTAGGATAGCAAAATCCACTAAAGGAGGTAGAGCTTTCTCACATTTGGCTCCCAAACTCTGGAATAACCTTCCTGATAATGTTCGGGGTTCAGACACACTCTCTCTGTTTAAATCTAGATTAAAAACACATCTCTTTCACCAAGCATTCGAATAATATATCTTTTTAACTGTTAGTGTAGTTGCATCTGTTCAAAGGTGCATTTTTATTCATTAGCTTGGGTTAAACTAATTTTACTTTGTTGGATCAGCAGCTATGCTAATGATGTCTCTATTTTGTTTCTATGTTTCGCCACGGGATTTACATCCCGTGGTAACTAGGATTTAAACAAGCTCCAGTCTGGATCCAGAACACCTGAGAAGAGATGATGCTGACCCTCAGAGGACCCCAGATGATGCTACCTTGAATCAACAAACAGAACTAACAATTATTGCTAAATGTGTGACTGAATCGTATAATAACTTAATTAATAATATTGATAGTTCATCGTCTAGCTGACTACGTCTTATATTATTATTGTTATTATTTTTATTTTTTCTAAAATCCTGTCAAATGTGCAAAAACTACTAGCTACTACTAAATATTGTAGAAACATAATTTTCTGTAAAGTTGCTTTGTAACGATTTATTTTGTAAAAAGCGCTATACAAATAAACTTGAATTGAATTGAATTGAATCATACAGGGAAAAACAGAGAGCAGTGTCCACGAGAACTTGAAAATGAGCAGTATGCAGATATATGTCCTTGAACCAGATGTAGTGGGCATCATCATTGAGGGAATCTCAGTGCTTACTGATCTTGGAAATCTGGAAATCAGGAAATCAAATGTTTTGCTTAATCTTGTAGACTTGATTTTTTGCAAACAGTAAAATACATAATACTGGTTTTTACCAACTCAAAATACCAAGAAGTTCACTAAACTTACAAAAAGTAGTTGGAAAATGTAGCCTTGATTTTTTTTTAGTTGAATTTAAGTAAGTTTTTACACTGTAATAAGTCTTTTTTGTAATAAGTGTAATAAGTCAGTGTGCCTTAAAGACATGAAAAGGGTTGTTCTTCTCAAATTCATGATTGTCCATGCTCATTTTAGTGAGCAATCAATGCTGAAAATAGCATATATTTTTAATTCCTACATATGTTTTCAATATCTCACTCATAATCAGTAAGGTTTTCTACTTTTCTTTCTTCTGCTTGTTTGTCAGTGGCACAAACATAAAACCCAAAGGCTCTTTTCAGAGCCACAGCATCCTTGGCTTTGTAAGTACATCCCACTGAGAAAAGGAACGTCCAAACAACGTCTTTTTGACATCTTTATTGGACGTTGAAATGACGTCTACTGAAGAGCCAAAGTGAAAGTTTTTATGACGTATTTTTTAGATGTTCTTTGGGCGTCCAATATTGAGGTCCACAGGACGTCGCTAGAAAGTTGAAATTTATTTCAGATGTGGTAGTAAGGATATTCTTAAACTAGTTCTTGTGAGATCAATGGTTCAACCGTAATGTTATGATGCTATGAGAACGTTTTGTGCATAAAGAAAACTAAATTAATGGTTTAATTCAGCAGTCAGTCTCCATCATAGAACATTTTCACTGACAGTCTAGTGTCCAAGCATTAAAATAACTGAAGCTGTTTGCACTTTGAAATGAATAATTTACAGATTAAAATACACATTTGCATATTCAGCGAGTGAGTCCTCTGATCTGAACTCCTCTGATTGGCCATTGCATTCATAATCTCAACAGAGTCTCGTGTGATTGGTTATAATGCACAGTGCTGTAAAACACATCTGTCTCTGGTTCAGCAGCAGCCAGCGAACACAGATTTGAATTAAGCAGCTGATGATGTGACTTGCTGAACATTATATTGTAACGGACAAAAACGTTACTTTGTTTCTCATTAGACTACTGTGTGTTTCTCTCCATTTTTCTTGGTGGTTTGTGTAGGTAATCTATTTGGGTTACATGTAGTACCTCTAGGAGCAGCTTGAGGGTGCTATTGCCTGAAGGTGACCGGATATATAAGCCTGTTCACCATAGAGTAAGTCAGTTCGTTTGGTGGAGGGAAACCATTTGGTTGAACTCATGCTACTGGCTTCCTCTATGAAAGTCCTTGGTTCAGAACTCTTTGAGTTTCCGCTCAGCTGTGAGTATGGTTTGGGTTAGTCATCTTACAACATCTGTACAATGTAGTTACTGATGTCAGCCATCTGCTTTCTTTTTAGAAAGGACTTTATTTAGTCTGTCTACACTTGTCTGTCCTACAAATGATTGCTTTCTTCGGGTGTAATTGAATGGATGCATCTTAATTCACCTCTGGGTTCATCCAATGCAGCACACAGGACAGCAACACGCTGAACGCCAATGACACTATGGGATATAGGAAAACATTGCATCACACTCAAATAACTTTGTGAACTATCACTCATCAATTCTCTTGCTTCAACTCTTCATGGAATGATACGTTTATTTCATATTGTTGATTGAGTTAGAAGACGAAGGGTGTTTAAATTGACTTTGGTTTATTTGTTGGTTTTTGTACCTGTATGTACATATACACTGGTGGGAAGAATAAATTAAGATACAAAGATCATTTGTGTTGGGAAGAGTATTTTATCAGTACATGAACCCCTCAGAGTAACAGCTTTAAAGAAATGAGGTGTTACAATATGTCGTTTCATCATGTCGGTGCAATTGTGTTTAATATAGAAAATATTAATAGGTTATTTTTTTATTTATCCATTTTGTCTTTAGGAAGCTGCATTTAAAATCCACTTTTATCAAAAATCTGAGGTGGCACGTGCCCCTCACTTTGAATAGACATGACTCCTCTCCTCTTATGAACATCAAGACTGACACAAAAGAGAAAAAACTGTTGAAGTCATAATTTGTGTTTGTGCGCAAAAAGTATTCTCGTAGTTTCATAACATTGTGGTTGGACCCACTGATCACACATGGATTATTTTAACAATGTCTTTACTACCTTTCATAATCTGCGCACACTTCAGTTACAATGCTGTCTATAGAGAGCCAGAAAGTTCTTGGATTTCATCAAAACTAGGTCTATTTGTGTTCCAAAGATGAATGAAGGTCTACCAATTATCTCTGGTGTAGAAATAAATGAATTTGGTTAGTTTTCAGCAAGTACATTATTAAAGTTATTTTATTAATGAGCATACACAGAAACATTTGAAAATAGTTATAATAAAATGCACCATTGCTGTTTTCCCCAGACAGATGCAGTTTTAACATTTATAGATGGTAAAAAGCTGTTCTAAAAATCTTTTAGAGCTCACTATAATTCAAGTTTGATAATCTGAGATGAATTTGAATTAATGAATAAATTTGTATATATAAAATGTATTTCAATATTTATCTGTATTTTATTTATTAACTATTTTAGTCTCATAGTTATGATTTATTATTGATGTAAGTTATAGCTTCAACCTTAAATTCAAAACAGACTCATGCTTTTATAACATTAATTACTGTTTTATTTAGAAACACAGGTATATTAATGTTACTTTTACTTTTAATATTTTACTTTTTATTTTATTAAAAAAGAACAAGCAAAAGTATGCATATGGATCTCAAATGGGTGCTCGACTAAAAAAAACAAGTAGAATATTTTCTTTTTTTAAATGTAAGGTTGGCAATATAAAAGCTCCCAAATTATCAAAATGTATTTAAAAACTTGTGCATAGTGTGAGAGCCTGCACACTCCAAACGTCACACACTATACAAAAGACTTTACATTTACATTTCTTTTCTACTTTTCATTTTAGAATAATTAGACCTCCAGCTCCCTGCAAGTAAATAAAAGACCTTACTTGAGGGGAGTTAGGAACTGGGAAAGGCAGCTTGATCTATTGCACACCAAAGTGTCATTATGTGTGTGCTTTGTGAAATTAAATGTGGCAATCCAAACCAGTGAATCTAATCCTATTCAGGCAAAACAATGCCCCAAACTGACCACACTGATCTGATCATATCACTGGCACACCTTGATAACCTGTGTTACTTTTCTTACAGGAAAGGCATTTTCTATCTCATTTATCATATTGGGCCTATGACGATGTTCACATTTTAAGCCTTTATCGCCCGATTCCGTTAACACTTCAGTAATATCATGCATTTAATTTTGTATTTTTTCACTTAGAAATGACGATTAAGTGTGGATGTATTTGACACTTTACTTGACTCTAGGGGATTTTAGGACTCTCAGCCACATGTACACATTCGTCCAGACAACAGTCTATGGCATAGAAAATCTGTTGATCTAGGCAACATCTTCCAAGACTTCTGTGATGGGAAATACTACAAACATCATCCACTGTTTTCAAAATCAACAAATTCATTGCAAATTCAACTTGATTATGATGAATTTGAAATGCTTATATTTTACACTGCACTGTTCTGCAATTTCCAACCACGTTTAAATTAATCTCTGATGAATATCCATCTCATTAATTTGTTTCATTTCCAAGATGCCAAGAAATATGGCATTGAAAAAATCCTTAATCCATTTGTAGATGATGTTCGAGAATTAGAGTTGAATGGAATGAAAGCCTCATTTACTCAACCAACTCTCTATGGCACCATTGCTCAAGTAACTGGTGGCAGTTTAGAATCATTTTCTGGAAACTACTACTGCAGCTTGTGTCTTGTTGACAAAGCATCAGCTCAAACAGTGTATAGTGAAAATAATCCATGTGTAGTACCCCGCACCAGATTAACCAATGAGGAGCATTATAGTAATCTTTGTGAGAAACCCAAGGAAACCTCTTATGACTCATTGTCATACTAAAGTGTTTCAGTTAACTCTTTTTTTTGTTTAGAGATCATGCACAATATCTTAGAGAGCATAGCGCAGTACAAGGTAAAGTTTGGATATTTGAATGAGAACTTTGTTTCTAATGAATACATACTCCAGCGTGTATACGCATTCAATTACGGCTTCAACGATAAAAATAATCGTTCAACTCAAATAAACAACTTTTGTGGTGGGAAGGGTATTGGTCTTAATGCCAGTCAAACATTATCCCTTATTCAGAACCTTCCTCTAATATTTGGTGAAATTGTCCCTGAAGGTAACATAAACTGGCATTAACATGTTAGCATTGTGTTTTCTCCATGTATTACAGAGAGAATGACTGTATTTTTAAAGCATCTAATTGAAGAACATTATCGCTTCTTAAAAATGTATATCCCCAAAATAATTTAATCCTGAAGCATCATTTTATGACACTTTGCCGAAAGTATGTCAAACTGGTTATTTAGTACAAGTTTGGAGTATGATATATGAATTCAAACACAAATTATTTAAGTCCAGCTTGAAAATTTTCAAGGATATAACTAAGTCTCTACTAAAGAAGCATCAAATAGCTGTTGCTTATCATTTGGAATCATTGTCTTCAAAAGAAATTGAGTCTGGCCCTATCAAATTAAAGAAACTAACTGATGTTGAACATGGAGATTTGATTTCAGAGGATTTTCAGATTGATATGTCAAGTGAAGTAAGTAACACAACTTGGGTTAAAGATGATGACATTGAGTTTCCCAAAGCTCTTGTTTGTACAGATTTTATTGACGAATTGCCAGTGTTCAAAAAGATTGTTTGTATATTCCTGAGAAACAAAGTTTATTTTTTGGTAACTGAAATTGAGACCACATTTGTAGAACATTTTCATGCTTTTCATGTTTCAGTTGTTGAAATCTTGTGACTTGAAATACTTGAAGCCCTGTATTTTGAATTCCCTGTCCCTTGTCAAATGTTATGTGAAGCCCTGTTAAAGAAAAAAATAATAAAATGTATTCATTCAACACTTTATGGTCTGATTATGGGGATGGTAACTCTAATAGTTGGTCACTGTTGAAACTATAGTGTAAACCCCAGTGAATTCTGCTTGTACGTTGGCGAAGTGATGGCAAGGTTAAAAAGTGCAGGGTTCCCCACATATTGATTTATTTGTGGTGCTTAGTAGGGTTGGGTATCATTTGAATTTGAACGATTCCGATTCCAATTTCGATTCCTTGTTTTGATTCCGGTTCCTAACGATTCTCGATTCCAATTCTTTTAAGAGGCAGGGTCAAAAAAAAGTTTAGGATATTTTAAATGATCTAGCTAACCATATGGTCTTTCTGAAGGATATAGTCTCTTTACTTTTTATGAACTTTACTATGAATTTCTCACATGGCTGTTTTCAACTACAATATAAATATCAAATCTATTAACTTATAATATAAATAATATAAATATAATAAATTATGAATGTATTTTCACAGGGGTACACTTTCCTCAAGAGAGCTTTATTTTTGAAAGCTTCATGAAAACACATTTACACTTTTTCCATGACATTCTAATTTGAGATGCACCTAATTGCATCTCAACAAATTAGAATATGGTGACATGCCAATCAGCTAATCAACTCAAAACACCTGCAAAGGTTTCCTAAGCCTTCCTGAGCTGATCTGACAGTCGTCCAGAAGACTATCATTGATACCCTTCACAGGATTGTAAGTTACAAACATTCATTGCCAAAGAAGCTGGCTGTTCTGGCTGAGTGCTGTATCCAAGCATGTTAACAGAAAGTTGAGTGGAAGGAAAAAGTGTTGAAGAAAAAATGCACAACCAACCGAGAAAACCGCAGCCTTATGAGGATTGATTGTCAAGCAAACTGGATTCAAGAATTTGAGTGAACTTCACAAGGCACCGACTGAGGCTGGGTTCAAGGCATCAAGAGCCACCACACTCAGACATGTCAATGAATTTGGCTACAGTTGTCGTATTCCTCTTGTTTAGCCACTCCTGAGACACAGACAACGTCAGAGGTATCTTACCTGGACTAAGAAGAAGAAGAACTGGACTGATGCCCAGTGTTCCGAAGTCCTCTTTTCAGATGAGAGCAAGTTGTGTATTTCATTTGGAAACCAAGGTCCTAGAGTCCCAAGTAGCTTGAAGCCCAGTGCTAAGTTTCCACAGTCTGTGATGATTTGGGGTGCCATGTCATCTGCTGGTGTTGGTCCATTATATTTTTGAAAACCAAAGTCACTGTTCCTGTTTACCAATAAATCTTGGAGCACTTCATGCTTCCTTCTGCTGTTTTTCTGCTGTTTTAATAGTAATGACTTTATGAATTTCTTCACTGATAAAATAGATAACATTAGAAATACAATAGCGAATGTAGATTCTACAACATCTAACACTTCAGTTTCATCCAGCGCACCCAAAAATAAACTGCAGGGTTTTACAACCATAGGACAGGAAGAGCTAAATAAACTTATCACTGTATCTAAACCAACAACATGTTTATTAGATCCTGTACCCACTAAATTACTGAAAGAGCTGTTACCTGTAGCCGAAGAACCGCTTCTCAATATCATTAACTCATCGTTATCTTTAGGACACGTCCCAAAACCATTCAAGCTGGCGGTTATCAAGCCTCTTATTAAGAAACCAAAACTAGATCCTAGTGTACTGGCAAATTATAGGCCTATTTCAAATCTTCCATTTATGTCTAAAATTTTAGAGAAAGTTGTGTCTGCTCAATTGAGCACCTTCCTGCATAAAAATGATCTGTATGAAGAATTTCAGTCAGGTTTTAGGCCCCACCATAGCACAGAAACTGCACTTGTTAAAATTACAAATGACCTGCTCCTTGCGTCAGACCAAGGCTGCATCTCATTTCTAGTCTTACTTGATCTTAGTGCTGCGTTCGACACCATAGATCATGACATACTCATAGATCGATTACAAAACTATACAGGTATTCAAGGGCAGGCTCTAAGATGGTTTAGATCCTACCTGTCCGATCGCTACCATTTTGTTTACTTAAATGGGGAGTCATCTCATTTATCATCAGTAAAATATGGAGTGCCACAAGGATCATTCTGCATTCTGCATTCTTCCATCTTAGAAACATTGCCAAGCTACGAAACATGTTATCTGTTTCTGATGCAGAAAAGCTAGTTCATGCATTCATGACCTCTAGACTGGACTATTGTAATGCACTTCTAGGTGGTTGTCCTGCTTCTTCAATAAACAAGCTATAGGTCGTCCAAAATGCAGCAGCTAGAGTCCTTATGAGGTCAAGAAAATATGATCATATTACCCCAATTTTACAGTCTCTGCACTGGCTACCTATTAAGTTCCGTATCAGTTACAAATTATCATTACTTACCTATAAGGCCCTAAATGGTTTAGCTCCAGCGTACCTAACTAGCCTTCTACCACGCTACAACCCATCACGCACCCTAAGGTCACAAAACGCTGGACTTTTGGTCGTTCCTAGGATAGCAAAGTCCACTAAAGGAGGTAGAGCTTTCTCACATTTGGCTCCCAAACTCTGGAATAGCCTTCCTGATAATGTTCGGGGTTCAGACACACTCTCTCTGTTTAAACCTAGATTAAAAACACATCTCTTTCGCCAAGCATTCGAATAATGTATCTTTTTAATTGTGAGTGTAGTTGCATCTGTTCAAAGGTGCATTTTTATTCATTAGCTTGGGTTAAACTAATTTTACTTTGTTGGATCAGCAGCTATGCTAATGATGTCTCTATTTTGTTTCTATGTTTCGCCACGGGATTTACACAAGCTCCAGTCTGGATCCAGAACACCTGAGAAGAGATGATGCTGACCCTCAGAGGACCTCAGATGATGCTAACCTTGAATCAACAAACAGAACTAACAATTATTGCTAAATGTGTGACTGAATCATATAATAACTTAATTAATAATATTGATAGTTCATCGTCTAGCTGACTACGTCTTGTATTATTATTTTTTTTATTTTTTTCTAAAATCCTGTCAAATGTGCACAAACTACTAGCTACTACTAAATATTGTAGAAACATAATTTTCTGTAAAGTTGCTTTGTAACGATTTATTTTGTAAAAAGCGCTATACAAATAAACTTGAATTGAATTGAATGTAAATTAATTTACAGTAAATTATCATACTTTCCAGAAGTACAACAATTCACTAAAGATGTTTTTATTGGTTTTATGAAATATTGTAATTTGTTGAGATTGTGAATTGGTGGGTTTTTGATAAATGTGAGCCGAAAACCATCACAATTAAAAGAACCAAAGACTTAAATTACTTCAGTCTGTGTGCACTGGATTTATTTAATATGCAAGTTTCATAATTTGAGTTGAATTACTTGAAACAGATGAGCTTTTCTACAACATTATAATTTATTGATATGCACTTGTATATATAATATGTACCTCTTAAAGGTGAAAAATAATTTCACATATCAGAAATCTTCATCTACATATTACAGTTCTCTGATTGTAGAATTGCTCGACATGTTCAGGAGCTGATGATTTAGAAGGGGCCTGAAAGCGCATCTCATGCCAAATATGTGAGAACTGGCAACTTCATTATCAGTACATGACCTACAAACTTACTAACTGTCGAACAATCAGTTTTTGATACGACCAAAGTCCCTTTCATGAAAGTCATTTCACTCAGTGGCCATCTTTGAAATGCCTCTCGGGGATGCAAATATAGCTCCTATGTCTTTGAATGGGGAAAATGAAATCTGACAATAACTGCCTAAATTTTTGTTTCTTATAGTCCAGTAGCATTAAAAAGATTCACTGTTCAGACTAGACCAGGCAATGCACATGAGTAATCCGAAGCACGCGTCTCTAAACGTGACCGTTTCTATACCAACCAGGGGCCAGTTGTTAAAGTTTAATCTGGATCAGAAGGATCTGAATTTGGAAATCCCATGTTTTGCTAATCATGATCAGGTAACCCATCTTCCTTTTTGTGCCGGTTTTTCAAAGCAAAATAGGATTTGGATTACTCTGAGCCAAATATGCACTTTTTTCAGTTTTAACAGTGACCAAAAAAAGAAAAAATGTGTTGTTTCATATTGACAGCTGTTTGTGGATATATTACATGTTACAAATGTTGTACTTGTTGGACGTTAGCATTTCACGTGTCAATAGTTGACCAGTTTTCCTTTTTTATGTTGTTGGTTTTGATGCTTAGTCTCTAAATGTTTATGTCCACTGGTTTGTGCAATTACCCTGAGGTTTTTATCTTTTTCACCTTAGACCTGATGGCGCTGGAAGAAGAGAGTCACACTGTAGATAAGCCTTTCACCTGCCAACCGTGTGGAATAAGTGCCTTAAAGTCCACATGCAAATTCACACAAGAGAGAAACCTTACCCCTGCCAACAGTGTGGTAAAATTTTCACTCGAAAAAGAAGCCTAGAGAGCCACATGAGAACTCACACTGGAAAGAAGCCCTTTAAATGCCTTCAGTGTGGAGAGCATTTACACATAAATCAACCCTTAATGCCCACATGAGAATTCACTCTGAAGAGAAGCCTTACACCTGCAAACTGTGTGGAATAAGTTTAATCTGAAAAAGAAACCTTAAATTTCACATGAGAATTCACACTAGAGAGAACTTCTACACCTGCCAAGAATGTGGGAAAAGTTACGTTCAAAAAGGAGGCCTTAAAGTTCACATGGGAACTCACTCTGGAGATAAGCCTTTCACCTGCCAACAGTGTGGAATAAGTGTCACTACAAAAGGAAGCCTTAAAGTCCACATGCAAATTCACACAAGAGAGAAACCTTACCCTTGCCAACAGTGTGGTACAATTGTCATTCAAAAAGCAAGCCTAGAGAGCCACATGAGAACTCACACTGGAGAGAAGCCTTACATCTGCCTTCAGTGTGGACGGAGTTTTGCATATAGACGGTTTCAATGGCAACAACATAAACAAACGTTACTGCGCATCCGCGCTTTTGTGGACCTAACTTAACTTCCGGTAGACTTCCAGATAGAATCAATAACAACAGCCAAGTCCCTCTAGAGTAGATATTTTTTGATAACAAACAAAATATATTTGCTGCGTGGATAAGGCAGACTTCATGAAAATGCAAATTCATTATTTGCCAGCAGGAGATGTTTTAAAGCATAGACATAAAGCGCCAGAAATAGAGGTTTCCCCAGTAACAGCTGTGAACAAAGCAGAGCTACGCTCACACGCTGCTTTATCAGGCATATAACATGCAAGTCCTCCTTCAGAAATACAGCGATATAAAAACACCCGTGCCTCGTTTTGATATTTAAACATATAACGTTAAATGTAAGGAATTATTATTATTAAACGTGCAGTACATAACGTTACTCATGTTTATTCAACGAAGCCTTTTTGAAAATCGATCAGTTTTAAAATTGTGGCACAACCACCTGAGCCCAACTTCAGTCTACTCATCACCTTGACTTTAACTGCGTTTGTAGAAGGCACCGCAGCCAGACCCATATACACAACACAGACCGGAAGTTAACTTAGGGCCAGGAGAATGCGCCCGATGAAACCGTCTATAAGCCAGCCTTTAATGCCCACATGAGAATTCACTCTATAGAGAAGCCTTACACCTGCAAACTGTGTGGAAAGAGCTTCAGATCTAAAATATCCCTATATAATTACATGAGGGTTCATTTGAGAGAGAACAGTTTTTTATGTCTTCAGTGTGGAATGAGTTTCACAGACAAGAAACTTCTCAAGAATCATGTAATAATTCACATCGGAGAGAAGCCTTTCATGTGCCATCACTGCGGAAAGACTTGCACAACCAAAACATTCCTTGGGATTCACATGAGAATTCACCCGGGAGAGAAGCCTTTTCCATGTCTTCAGTGTGAGGAGAGTTTCATGTATCGAAGAGATCTAAAACGTCATTTACAAACTCTTTCTGGAATGAAACTGTAGAGGTTTAGCAGGTTCAGATTGCTTACTGCATCACTCTGGATGAAGGAAACTTCGTTTGATCGGGGTAATACAAATCTTTTGATGTCAAACAACAAGTCATGCAGATTAGGTGTCTTCACAGGTCCAAAAATTTGTGCCCAAACCCGAAAGAGACCCGTAATGTACTACACCGAACCAACCCGGACCCGTCTATTATTTGAAAGCTGGAACCGAACCCGCCGGGAAGATACAGACCCGACTGGACCCAGTTGGCACATATTCCACCTAAAGTTGCTATTACAAGTCAATAAACTTGTTACGAAAAACACAGCTTTTTGTCTAACCTAATTTAAGGAGCCGTACCTTCCTTGTACCTGACTGTCTGTGATGCATTACAATCCTCTGACAAGAAAGTTATCCATGTTATCCCTTTCGTTATTCCAAGTCCAAACTTAAACCACTCATTATTTCAGCTTCAAAAGTCCACTTGATGTCATGCTGACGGATGACAAATGCAACTGTTCACATGTACATTCTGACTCATTAACTTTCATAATAGCTTTGACTGTTTGCCCTTCTGAACTATAATAATCATTGCTTGTTCAGTGCCCTGGCTGCTGACATTATTCATTTGCTAACATCACTGTGCTCTCTGCTCTGCGTTGAGTCTGAATCTGACCACTAAAACTTAAAGATCAAATGGTTCATTTATATTAGTATAAAAATGGGAGAAAATGTGAAGCACGGTTTGGTGGTCAAAGTCATTGTGTCCCTCAGTGCTTGTCACAGAAACATGACACGCGCTTGAAATGCTTTTTAACACAATCTGAGCATCACAGAAAACATTCATGTGACAATTCACCTAATATTTTGTTGCTGATTTGAAATATATTAAATATGAGTGTGTCAAGTCTGCCATCATTATTACCGTGCGTGCACTTGCATTAACTCTGAGTCTGCGTGCTCAGAGAGAGAAAGAGAAATAGCTTCTTTTTTTTTTTTTGGCTCACACTTTCCCTTACTTTAGAAGCTGCAAGTTACAAAAAACCCAAGCAGCGTTTGATCACTGCCGGGTGTTCTCCGAGTCCGATGCCTCCGATCGCACAGGTATTACACACAGTGTTAAACAGACCCAGGACCCGAAGTAATAGATTCTGACTGATCATTTAAAATAAAGACCCGGGTCGATGGGTCTCGGGTGCACTGTGAAGACTTCTAATGCAGATGTGAGATAGAGGTCTGTATTCCCACGGCTCTCCCGTGGGACCCAACCAGATTTCTTGTGCTGCAAAAAGGCAGGAGCGGTTAGTAACTCCGGGCGGTCTAACAATATTCCATTCCCGACATCCATTCAGAACAGCATATCGGCACTTTATTCTTGTTGATCACGAGTACAGCCTGCACTCGGACTGTTATGCACATGCTGCACACATGCTGTCTGGGCTCGCATTTTATTTGCAGGGTCTGTGCACAGCTTGTGCATAACGATGCTTAGGGCAGGCTATAGCAGTGGTAAATATACAGTATTGTTCAAAATAATAGCAGTACAATGTGACTAACCAGAATAATCAAGTTTTTTAGTATATTTTTTATTGCTACGTGGCAAACAAGTTACCAGTAGATTCAGTAGATTGTCAGAAAACAAACAAGACCCAGCATTCATGATATGCACGTTCTTAACCCCTTACTAGTAACCCCCCTTTTTTGGCATGGAGACCGAAATTACATACCCAAAATAAAAAGGTTTCTGCTCATGATTCTTTCTGACTAGATACATATTCAACATATGTTCACAAAGCTGACACTTTAAAGTTTACTGTTCAGGAATCAGAATCACTCAGACTGTTATGATAATAGAGATATATAAGCTCAAACATAAAAACAAAAATAAAAATATTAAAAACATATGTTTTAAATGTATTTAAAAAAATGTTGATGTAGGAAATGAGTTTGAAAACACAGTGTAGCTAAGGCCACAAGTCTTCCAAGACTTCATAAAAAATTTCATAATCGAATCTGTAAAACTGTGAATTTTATGAAATATTTTCTAAGGCCATGTCATGTGTGTTTTTAGAGAAGGCTAATCAGATTGATTTATGGCCCTTGTCATCTCTGTAAGATCTCACATGTAAACTTTCCTGTGCTCTTTGTGTATGTTTCACTGTTGAAAACTGCCCGAATCATGATTGTATTGTTCTCACCAAACGGTTCTTTCACACCTCCGCCAAGTATGACACATTATCCGCATTATTCTTTTATCATTATTCTTTTGTTTTTATTCCACCTTTATTAGCCTTGATTGTGGTTTTTCAGGCTTTACAAAGCAACAAAGCAGCGATCTCACTTCAGTCTCTCTTTGCATTTAGCCCTTATTTATCAAAAGTCTTACTATAAAAATACAACAAAACATTTTCTTACGACCTTACGTGAATTATTGAGACAAAAATGCATTATGAAGAAGAAAAGCACCTGCTATTAGTAGCATTGGTGCTAACGTTAGCATCAAGCTACATCTGACAATTTATGAAATTATTAGTACACTTTTACTCAAAACTCACTTTAAACCCCGATCGAGTGTTTATAATAACTTCCTTTAGCGATCAGGGGTGGAATTTGGTCGTTTACTGTTGTAAAAATATGTTATTTGTTGCCTTTTTCATCGCTGCACAAGTTAGCATTTCCGATGTACATTTTCGATTTTTTTTATAAAAACGCCCCAGATCTCAAGAAATTCTCATACCAAGCTTTACTATCGTAATCGCGGGTTTATTATTCGGATATTTTGTGTGTACAGAGGTGTTTCAGTGTTGTTTTGGCAAGATAACTACCAGGAAGTGTGCAGGAAGCATGTGACACGATGGGGCGGTGTCCAGATATGAAACTCTAAGATTGATGTTTGAAAGACCCAATCAGAGTCTGAGTCACACACCGCACGAGCTGTGACTACTGCACGCACACACAGATCGCTGGGAGAGGCTGTTTATCATCTGATCGCGTAAATCCGTGGAAAATGAATAGAAATGACGATTCTGTCTGAAGAAATATGAAGTAAACATCAGTAAATATATCCATATATCTCCGCAGATATGCATCTTTGGTCTATAAATCCTTATTGACGCTGTTCAGTGAGTCTATGTGAACACAAATAAACCGCTCTTGACGTGACTGAATATGAGTGAGTTGTGAATTTCTATTCAAAATGTGGCATAATACGGATTTATTATTTTGCACTCCTGACATAAATCACTAAATATCTGTCACTGCAACAATGTTTTATCAAAATATTGGTCAAAAATCGAAGCTTGAGTCTTTAAACTTTCCATTGATGCACAGTTTGTCCAGATGAAGTAAGACAGTGATGTTTAATGTGCTGTGAAAGTGAAACAATAATAAACTGGGGCCGTCAGCGATGTTTGCACGCAAAGGGGTTAAGGCTGTGCAATTGGGCAATAAGTTGAAAGGGGTGTGTTCAAAAAAATAGCAGTGTCTACCTTTGACTGTACAAACTCAAAACTATTTTGTACAAACATTTTTTTTTTCTGGGATTTAGCAATCCTGTGAATCACTAAACTAATATTTAGTTGTATGACCACAGTTTTTTAAAACTGCTTGACATCTGTGTGGCATGGAGTCAACCAACTTGTGGCACCTCTCAGCTGTTATTCCACTCCATGATTCTTTAACAACATTCCACAATTCATTCACATTTCTTGGTTTTGCTTCAGAAACAGCATTTTTGATATCACCCCACAAGTTCTCAATTGGATTAAGGTCTGGAGATTGGGCTGGCCACTCCATAACATTAATTTTGTTGGTTTGGAACCAAGACTTTGCCCGTTTACTAGTGTGTTTTGGATCATTGTCTTGTTAGAACAACCATTTCAAGGGCATGTCCTCTTCAGCATAGGGCAACATGACCTCTTCAAGTATTTTAACATATGCAAACTGATCCATGATCCCTGGTATGCGATAAATAGGCCCAACACCATAGTAGGAGAAACATGCCCATATCATGATGCTTGCACCTCCATGCTTCACTGTCTTCACTGTGTACTGTGGCTTGAATTCAGAGTTTGGGGGTCGTCTCACAAACTGCCTGTGGCCCTTGGACCCAAAAAGAACAATTTTACTCTCATCAGTCCACAGAATGTTCCTCCATTTCTCTTTAGGCCAGTTGATGTGTTCTTTGGCAAATTGTAACCTCTTCTGCACATGCCTTTTTTTTAACAGAGGGACTTTGCGGGGGATTCTTGAAAATAGATTAGCTTCACACAGACGTCTTCTAACTGTCACAGTATTTACAGGTAACTCCAGACTGTCTTTGATCATCCTGGAGGTGATCATTGGCTGAGCCTTTGCCATTCTGGTTATTCTTCTATCCATTTTGATGGTTGTCTTCCGTTTTCTTCCACGTCTCTCTGGTTTTGCTCTCCATTTTAAGGCATTGGAGATCATTTTAGCTGAACAGCCTATCATTTTTTGCACCTCTTTATAGGTTTTCCCCTCTCTAATCAACTTTTTAATCAAAGTACGCTGTTCTTCTGAACAATGTCTTGAAAGACCCATTTTCCTCAGCTTTCAAATGCATGTTCAACAAGTGTTGGCTTCATCCTTAAATAGGGGCCACCTGATTCACACCTGTTTCTTCACAAAATTGATGACCTCAGTGATTGAATGCCACACTGCTATTTTTTTGAACACACCCCTTTCAACTAATTCAACTAATTGCCCAATTGCACAGCCTTAAGAGCGTGCATATCATGAATGCTGGGTCTCATTTGTTTTCTGAGAATCTACTGAACCTACTGGTAACTTGTTTGCTACGTAGCAATAAAAAAATATACGAAAAACCTTGATTATTCTGGTTAGCCACATTGTACTGCTATTATTTTGAACAATACTGTACAGCGCTCAGACAGAACAGGCAGGTTGTCGATGAGTGACTGAGCAGAATAAGGATTGAGCAAAGTGTGGATGCGCTGTTTAGATTTTGCTAAACCTATGGTTTTAAACGACAGATGTCATATTTATACAATTTTCTCTGTGACACCTTTCCTACTGTGTTAACAGAAAAATGTCAAATGAATTTAGTATTTCAACAAGATGAATACAAATAGCTAATAGGCTAATAAGTAGTCATCTATCGCAATCACTTGTCTGTGTTAAAAAAGTCAAGAGTCAAATATCACTCCATCTCGGACAAGGGCTCTTATCTAAACTAACTAATTACTGATACCAACTTGGACATGTTATTTATTACTGAGACCTGGTATACACCTGATGATTTCAGCCATCTTAATCTGCTTACACAGAATGGATATCAGTACTTGTCTAAGCCGTGTGTATCTGGTAAAGGGAGTGGCCTTCGGTCATCTGTCGTAACTCCATAACAATCACTCAAATGGATTTTCATTGTACTAATGCTGCATTCACAGCAAACGCGAAAAAAGGGTTCATTTCTGGGAACTTAATTTGCTCACAATATCACCTGGTGGCCAACAAGTGTAAAACAAGCCATCCCAAGTCATCAAAGAGTTAAAGTCAATGAGATAATTAAGAGACTTATTAAATGATGAATGTGCACTAGATGATGAACACCTGTCATTATTGTGCATTACAGAGGATCAGATGCTGATGTTTTATTGGTTAAAATGATGCCATCATCATGGAGATCAGTGTTTGCTTCAGTTGGCTCTTGACTTTTGGCTTCTTGTGTTAGATATTACTTTTTATTACTGGTTTTACATGAATAAGTAATTATTAAGCATCAGCCTGTTTATTTCCTAAACATTTTTTTTCATTTAACATATGTTCAGTTTTTAAATAACCTACTTTGTGGAACTGCCACATGCAAATGAACTGTTGGTTTAACAGTTATAATTAATTAATTTGAAATGTAATGGATATAAATTTTTGAAACCTTATCCTGATAAGACGCACATACATCATGACCCAGCATATGAATCTCAACAATGGTAACAATAAACAAACTGCTTCATGCTGAAGGGCATGCTGGGTAACACCATAGTAAGAACTCCCATCATTCACTGTAGAATGAATAATTATTGTCACCACGGTTGAAGATCACATGATAAGTGCTCATGTCTAAAATCCTGAATCCTAAATTTTTTCCCCAATATTTAAGCATTACAATAATATTTGTTTAATAGGACTTTTTTGTAGTTCAGTAATAGCTGAAAATCATTTAACAAACCAAAAAGAAACACCTTCATGATGTTCATTTCAATGTCTTAGAAAAACTAAAAAGTCAATTTAACTTGCTATTTCAAACTTTTAATAAAGCAATGTTAATGTTTATTATGTAACACAACTGCAAGTGCTTAAAAGCAAATTATTTTTAATTATTAAAAGGGTCAAGAGACCAACTAAAGCAGACACTGATCTCCATGATGGTGACATTTTAACCAATAAATCATCCGATCCTCTGTAATTCTCAATAACAGCAGGTGTTTATCACTAATGCACAATCATCATTTTATTAGTCACTTCATTATCTCACTAACTTTAACTCTTTTAGGACTTGGGATTTAACTTGAGACTCGTTTGTGACTTGGAAGGAATGACTTGGTTCCTCTGATGAAATCAGCTGCTGAGTTCATGGGTGGAACAAAAATATGGCCAGACTTTTACTTTCTGACCCCTGGACTTTACACCTCTGTCTGTAATATATCTGCTTGTTTTACACTTGTTGGCCACCAGGTGGTATTGTGAGCAAATTAAGTTCCCAGAAATTAACCCTTTTGTGAACCACTTGGCTGAAAATCTTAATGCTTGAAAAGGCTTCATCTTGCTATCACTAAACCTAGGCATTCTCTTCCCTCTCCTTGTCCTCCTGTACCAAAGGCCCCAACAGTCCCTCGACTGGTTACAGCAGAGGTGCATGTACAGACTTCGCCAGGTCTGTGGGCGGGTTCGTGGACGACAGGCTCACCCGGAAGGGATGATTGGCCCGTTTCTTCTGAGGAGGATTTTCCTCCTCTCATTTCTCTTGATCAGCCCATACAGGCAGGAACTCATTGTGAAACAGAAACGGTGAGTTTAAAATCAGACCGCCAACAGAGGTTTAAAATCAGAGCGATTAAAGTGACTTGGGATAAATTCCCTAATGCTGATATTTTTGTCCCTATTATTAATTTTTCCAGAGTCCTCCCAATCGCGGAACAACAGATGATTGAGGATATTAATGTGCACATTCAAAAGAATTGTGATTATACTCCATTCCAAACACCTACTTTTGCAGTAGAAAAGGATGGGATCCATTGGAGGCTTGCCACTGCAAAGTCGATCCTTTTGTACTGGGCCAAGTTTTTAAACTTCAAATTATCTTAAGCCAAATAGTTGTCATAGATTAATTAATAGTGAATCTATTTTAAACATTTACATTAACATCTGACCAGCGTTCATTACTCTTAAAAGGATTGTCATTTATCCCAACACCATCCGGCTTTAAAACGAGAAAGATAGAATTATTAAATGACTTACAAACATATCATTGTCGACTTCAACTTGAAACATACTTTGAAGGAAAAAAGCTTCAGAAAAAGAGGCTTCCATTTGTGGGACCATCTGAATGGACATCACCTCTGCTTGCATTACCAAATTACATTAGACCGAATGTTAAAGCCAACTTTTACATGTTTCTTTATCTAGATTGGGGGCCAAATACACAAAACAATCTCACTACAGCAGAGAGGAAAGCACTCAAAGAGCTAAGTCAGAATACTGATATAGTGATTAAGGCGTCCAACAAGGATAACGCGCTGGTTATTTTAGACAAGGCCCAGTACCTCTGGGAGGGATATCGACAACTTAGTAACACTGATTATTATCGACCCCTTGACCAACCGATTTATACAGAAATGGCCATAGAGGTTAAGCATATCCAAGAAAAGATTCTAAATCTGAGACAGAAGGAATACCTCCTGGGTGATGGTAACCCCAGACCCAGGAGGTCTTATTTACTTCCGAAGGTCCATAAAAGTCCAGATACCTGGAGTAAACCCCACAAGATTCCCCTTGGACACCCAATTGTATCCGACTGTAATTGTGAGACCTATTTAACAGCCAGGTTTGTGGAACACTTTCTCAGTCCATTATCACAGAAACACGACAGTTATGTTAAAGACACTTATGATTTCCTCGAGAAAATAACCCGATTCCAAATCTCACAGGATGCTTCTCTGTTTACCATTGATATTGACAGCTTCTACACCAACATAGAGACTGGTGTTGATGTGGAGGCTGTCAAGACATGCTTTTAAAAGTATCCAGACCCTAAACGACCTGAGAAATGTATACTTAGATTATTGGAAATTAATGAATTATTAATTAATTAATGAAAAATGACTTTGAATTTGACTCTAAATTTTCTTATCAAAACATAAGGAACGGCAATGGGCAAAACATTTGCCCCATCATATGCTTATATATTTATGGCACAGAGGGAGGAGTCGGCTCTAGCTTCCTATCCTCTTAGGCCTTTCTTGTATTTCCGATTCCTTGATGATATATGGGGTATTTGGACCTACTAGAAAGAGGAACTTTTAAGATTTCATCACATTTGTTCAGAATCATCTTCTTTTTTACATGCTACAAAAACCTTTTTCTCTTCATTATCGTGGCTATTCTAGAACTTTTCTTCGAAAGATCCTTAAGCCCTTTCGCCAACCCAGGCGGCTGAGAGCATTTAGGAGGAATAAGAACCTAAAAGATTTTTTTTCATTTACATCAGATTTTAAATGCCTGAGTGTCGAATTGTATATATGCCATATTTTGTGTCAGATGTAGGAGACAGTATGTGGGACAGACAAAGAACCAATTGTACAATCGCATAGATCAACACACATACAACATCACACACAAAAAAAGAAAAACACAGACATTTGGTGCAACACTTTGACTTTCGATTTTTTTGGCCTTCAGACGTCTTTTTTTTGGTCATTGAATGAATGTCTTAGGGCGGAAAAGTTATGGACGAAACGTCATGACAATGTTTCCAAGAGGCCTTAATTGAGTGACAATTAAAATGCATCTTCTAACAGCTTATGCTCATGTTATCCTCCCAACGCTTTCTCCCTTCCCTTTCCCCAACTAAATGAAAAGTGTTATGTTATAAATTGCTGTTTTGATATTGTTCTCTTCATCTTCTTTAATATTCCACTCAGAACCGTCCGTGCAGCAGTCTCCACAAGACATGGCAAAGAAATCTGCAAGAGTCAAGAAGGCTGAAAAAGGTGGGTTTACTAAATTACTTTTTTTTAAAACTTTTTTTTTTTTTTTTTTTACTTTTAGTAATAGAAACTTGGCTGTAATGTATGTTGTTCCTGCCTTTTCTCGGTATTATTCGGCTTGTCTTGTAGGCTACTAAATAAATAAAAAAGAGTTTACATGATGGCTGTATCTTTAGTTTCGTACCTCTCAGATGTTCCAGTGCCAGAGATTTAAATATAAATGGAAAAATACAGCTGTTTTGTGTTTAGTTGAGTGTCAAGCAGGTGACCTGCTCAGCCCTCGGACATTAGCAAACATCACTCGCTAAAAAGAATACTGACATCAGTTAATAAATTAAAAATGTTATCTGTTATTGAAATTTTATAGTGCTTTCACCTCTGTGGGATCATCCACAGACTTCTGTAGATGAAAAAGCTAAAGAAACCGGTAAGTTTCAGGGTCAACTACATAACTTTGAAGCAGGTGATTGTTATTTTTTTTTTTTAAATCTCAGTATTGCTTTTCATGTGCTGTTTATGCTGCTTTGTTTACTTACTATTTAACTCCATAGATAAAAAGTGTTAATATTTTAAAATGTGTTATTCTGCTTAACCATATCTAATTATGAGGTCCTAATTTATGATAGAAGACACCACTCTGCAAACAGCTCTGCAGGAGGCCAAGCAAACTATTGAAGGCCAAAAGACCGAGATTGCCACCTTAGAAGAATGGGTTGACATTCTGAAAGAGGATCGAGATTTCCTCCGAGAGAGACTTAAAGAGGGTAAAACTGATTTGAGGACATTACAGCTTAAAAATTATTGATTGTCATAACACCATTGTCAAACAATTTATATTCTCTTTTTTATATTCACAGCTCTTGCCGTTAGAAGCGAGAAGGGGGTAGATGTGGCCAGTAATATCCCACCTAATGAGCAGGCACCTGGAAAGAGGAAACAGGAGTCAAATATAACCGATTCCTCATCCTCTGATTCCTCATCGGATTCTGAGCCCGATTCCGAGTCCCCAGAGCCCAAGAAGTTAAAGTCAAAGCCCAAAAAGGCCAAGAAAATGAGCAAAACACTAAGAGGTATGCAGTAAGTCATACTTAAATTGATACAGTGGTCAGTCTCTAATTGGGCAGTAGGTAAAAAAATTAATGTAAACACTTTTAACACACTTTTCAATCAATATGTTCTCTAGTCGATTCCACAGTGCACCGTGTGTTGTTATTTTTGACAATTAAAAAACAAATGGCCACTGATCTAGTTCCCCTCCCAACAAATGCCTCGTTTCCACTGAGCGGTATGGTACGGTACGGAACGGTACGCATTTATTTGCGTTTCCACTATCAAAAGTTGTGAATGGTACCAAAATGCCGAACCGCACCGTAGCACTTTTTAGGTACCCTTCCATTGGGGTACCTAGCACAGTGGTACGGTACTAAAAGTTGGAGCTAGACTCACTGCAGGACGTTGATTGGTTGACAGAAAATCGTCACTTGCGCGTTCTACAAGGGGAATGACAACATAAGAAGCGCCATTTTTTTTAAAAATACAGTTTAATATAATACTACTGTTACTGTATCACGAAATGTAATTTTAAGAGTTTTTCAGGCGAGAATGTAGTTGGTAAAGCTCAAATCTGTGGTTTATTTATAAAGATGATTTTTGTTTTCCTGGTTGTGAGATCCATGCGTTCAGCGGGCGCTCGGCACTCATGTTTCCCGGCTGGATGAGCCTTTCCTCGGCTAGTTCTTCTGACGTTCGTCACTGACTCCGACGGTAGTGGTTAAACATGAGATATAATTCGTCTTGTGTAGACCTAACAGGCGATCTTTGCTCTCGTGAATATATACTGAGATTCCTGTCAAATGTTTTGGCTGAGGTCTAAGTTTAGTTTCATATTAACGTTATAGGCTATTTGTACTTGTAATGTTAGACTAGAGCGCTGCATTTGGATATTTGACTGAATTGTTTGCTTTATTTCTTATTGTATAGCTTCTTGTACCTTTTACTTAAACTTTAATATTAGCTATTATTGATCAAACTAAAATTTTACAAAAATAAATATGGTTTCTTGTCATTTTTTTTATTACAAGATTATCTGATGTTTAGTGCAACATTTGTAAAAACGCATATATTGCCTGGAATATGTTTCTTTTTTTTTTTTTTTTAACGAAAAGAGGTAACGTTAGGGTTGTGTTTTAAATTTCGTTTTGTTATAAATCGAAAAATGTATAACGTGCAGTGAATAATAAATATGCGTTGCGCATGAACCACATTGTGTCCCTTCAATGTTTAATTTATTTAAATGAAAACGAAAAGAGGCAGAGTGGTGTTTTATAACATATTTCGTTTTATTGTTGCTTAAAATGTATATACAGAGTAACAGAGATAACCGGAGTAGCAGAGCGAGCTGAGTGACGCTTTTAAGAACGCGCTGTACCATTTGCATGTGGGAGTCGCACATGGCAAGTACAAACTTTCCGTACTTGATACTGAGAAAAGCCTAATGTCGGCACTTGTCTTCTTGTGACAAACATGTCGAGGAGCAAGAACAAAATCTGCTGTATGTCATCCATTGTAGTTTACTATGTTCTTCAACGCGCAAAAATGATGTCGATCGAAACACCACGCCTATCAAGTAAGGGTACTGTTGGCAGTGGAAACGCTAGCCAGATCATGGTTAACAGACCCGAACCGTACCGTACTGTCCCATACCGTACCGTACTGCTCAGTGGAAACGAGGCATAACTGGTTTGGAATTGTTCCTAATATTGACTAATTTGGCAAATACCGGAAGTACACCAAGTCGCCATCACTGCAGTGGTGATTACACCCCTGAAAGTTTATGTATGATTCCTTTGTACCTAAATTTCACAGCTTTTCAGCCCCATTGTTTTTGTGTAAACCAAGTTAGAACAGAGACCTGTCAAAAATGTGTTACAACTGTGACAGTTCTCCTCTATGACAAATTGTTTATTAGCTCCGTTTGTGAATGGAAATGTAATGTTTGCTTATTTTTGTTTGATGATTAAGTAAATGTAAAAACTGTGAACTGTAGTACATCACTATTACTAGGCTGGTCTGATTTAATTGGATTCAACCATTAATGCTTTCTCTTGTTCTACAGTCAAAACACCTGACGTCTCCATCCGCCGCTACAACATGGTGTTGGAAAAGATTAAAAAGGAACGCATCAGCAAAGCCGAAGCATATACAAGGCTTGGGGTTGATCGCAATACTATTGTGTTTCAGGCTCCAATTGCAGAACTTGCAGCAACTAACCCAGATCTGTTCAATACATTGAGGTCATCTTTTAAAAGAAAGGACAGTCTGAAAAGGTTTTTTTTTTTTTTAATTAATTTTTTATTTGAAAATAGTTTTCAGATATACAGGCACTTAAAATAAAGTTCATGGTGTATGTACTGCATTCCTTCTCAGCTCTTTCCAGCTGTTGATTTAACTGGTTTATACCTTTAAGAATAAAGCAGTGAAGTTAAGAACAAAGTCCATTTGTGTCCACAGTACATTGTTTGCAAAGGCTTGAACTTTCATGTTCATATTCATGTTATTTCACAGTTATGCCACATTGTTCATCAGTGTTTTAAAGCACCAAGTCACCACTTTAGTTGAGGGGCCACACACATGATGAAGTCATAGATAAATAATGCTTAGTTAATGACGACTACTGTATTTGAACGCCAACAGAATTGGTATGTTATGTGCTGTGATTGGCCAATTTTGGGGTCTGTCCATTTACCTGCAGGCTATGAAGAAATGAACATGCTTGGAAACTTCAGAAAAACTGTTTTCACATTAATTGATATACTGTTCTAGCCCGTATGCATACATTAGGTAATGTGGATTTTTGTACATTCCCTTAAAGGGATACTACACTTTAAAATGAAAATTCTGTCATCATATACTCAACCTCATGTTGTTTCAAACCTGTATGAATTTCTCTCTTCTGCCAACAGAAAGGAAGATATTTAGAAGAATGTCAGTAACCAGACAGTTTCTGCTACCATTGACTTCCAGCGTATATTTATTTTCCTACTATGGAAGTCAATAGTACCAGAAACTGCCTGGTTACTGACATTTTTCTAAATATCTTCCTTTCTGTTGGCAGAAGAGAGAAATTCATACAGGTTTGAAACAACATGAGGGTGAAATTTCATTTAAAATTGGAGTATCCCTTTAATAATTCGAAGAGTAGTCTTACTTGCATGAATTAATGCTTTTTTATGCATGAATTCATGATGATTCATGTACCATAACTGTAGCTTTATCCACAATGGGTGGTAAAGACCAATTTTTTTGTGAACAAAGAAAACATCATGATCATGCCTAATAAATCATAATTCATGATGATGTACTCATCTTAGTTAATGTTTTAATTAAGGTGTTGTTCATCCATGAAGTCATGAATGAAAAACGTTGAACTCGTGATTCATGAGATAGTAATGCATGAATTAATGCATATTTCATGCATGAATTTATACATGAAGTCATGATAATTCATGTACCCTTACCGTAAAGTGTTACCAGTTTATTTATATAGCACATTTCCTGCACAATGGTCATTCAAAGTGCTTTACATTAAAACAAAGTAAAATAATTATGAAGAAAAATAATAACAAAAATAAAAAAAGCAATTTTTAAACTTTTAAAACTATTTTAAAAAATGTACTTATTTAAAATTAATTGAAAAACAGTTAGAAACAGAAAATGATTTTACAATTACAATTACATTTGAAATTTTGTCATTTCAATAACTATGTAATAACTAGGTACTAACTCTGAACCTACTCCATGTAGTTACCTTGTGTTACCAGAACTTTCTTAGATAAATACACTGTAAGTACACTATAAGTACATGTTAGTACACGTACTGTAAAATAAAGTGCAACCGATATGTCTACAAATGTTTTAACCAAACTTAAGCACTGCAGTATTTTGTATGCATGTCCTGCTGTGTCATAATTTCTAATTTTAGGATCTCTTTGTTTTTTTTTTTGTTTTTTTTTTACACTTTTGTGTAAAGTGTTTCCATTTTCTCATTTTAGTACTATTCTGAAGAAAGTGAGCCTGCTGGGGAAAGACTTGATACAAAGTTAATAGACAATTTTTGCTGAAATCCATTGTGCTGTTGTTGTTAACAGGTATGGTTTATTTGGACAGGTGAGAGAGTGAGAGGAAGCTGTTCAGGAGCACATCAAAACTCCAGAGAAAGAGAGGGAGGAGCACAAACTTTCTCTTCTTGAGAGAATGCTTAAATACATTCTTCATTAGCCAAGAGAAAGCAGTGGGAAAAAATGGGTACATGGGTACAACAACACACAGACTGTTTGTTGTTGTCTCTGTGTACTGGAAGCTGATGTCACTAAAACAAAATACTTGGCAATAAAGCCCTTTCTGATTCATTACAGTTTTCAGTATCTTTTTTAAATGTCATATTGCCAATGAAACAACCTAATTTCTGTAGTTTATTTTTGTGGTGCAAGTTGTATACATTATTTTTTTTGTGCGTGTAATTTGTTTGTAAATAAGTACTTTCCTGTACATTTTGTATTTTTGTTTTGGATATTCACGTGTAAATAGAAGTACTTGTGTACGTTATTTGTTTAATGCAGCTTATACATTTTTTCTCAAAACATTCTTTTATTATTTCATCCTGTAAAAATGTTTTTACACATTAAAACAAATTGCTCTATAATTAAAAGTACTTTTTACAACCATTTACTACATAGTTTAGGTTTAACATCAGAAAAACAGCATCAGTTTGAGCTCGGCGCTGTCTCCATGTGTTCTGGGGTCTTCAGGAGGTGAATCTCGTGGTGAATGGCCAGCACCTCCTCAGAGACTCAGAGGACAATGTGGTGGACCGTGGAACGAGGCACATGTCCAACACTCTGGAGAGCATCTTTATGATGTACCACTGGCGGACAGAAGAGAAACACCAGGGTCTGGATTGTGGCACTTCTCAGAAGATCCAGCAGCTCTGTTAGGCCCTCGCTGCTCAGCACAAAACCATTAAACACCTGTCCAGCAAATAAACCATGCCTGTTAACAACAACAGCACTGACACAGTCAGCTTTATCCTGCAGTATGTCACAGGTCGGAGCGGACCACAGATGTCGTGAGTCACGCCCCTTCCTAGTTTCCACCTCGAGGAGGTCCCAAGAACACCCCAATGACCAGACACACGAGAGACGGTAAGTAAATTAAAACAAACTTTATTAAATTAAAAAAAAAAAAGGATATGGAGAAGGGGGGAAGGGAGGCTAAAATCCAACTCTCCAATTGGAGAGTAACAGTCTCGAGTCTCTTAGACTCCATCACGGGAGATCTCAGGTGAGTCCTTCACTCCTCTTTCCTTCTGGCTATGTGACAACAGCTTATTCACAAGTGCCCCTTAGTTCTGGCTTGCAGGACGACTGTCCAGGGCCCTCTTCTTTCCTGGACGTAACAGATACAAGTGGTAAGTAGTAAGTAACTTTTTGGTTGGACTCCCGGTCGTCCAGATGCTGGTGGAGCTGCACAATGGCTGCCGGGATCCGACTGAAACCGTACTGGTAAGTGAACAGGGGGGGTTTCCGTGGTTTCTGTATCCTGAGTGACGGGTCGACGTGCAGGTAGACGCTTCAAAGTGACCCGCTAGATCTGCACAAGAACATACAGGTAAGTATAACAGGACTGGACACGGATGGTGGACAGAGGGGCCGCTGGCTCTTCACTCGGGTTACAGGTAAGTCTGTAGACAAGACAACTGAGTTTTCTCTCGCTCCCTGGTCCTGGCTCACCCACAATCCTCCTCCACAGTGGGGCCGCTCACATACTATGCCACAAACTCACAACAAGGCTCACAGATAGTTCACTCTAGATGATTATGCTGCTGTACGATGGTTTAGGGTACTCACACCGTTACTAACACGAGGTCTCTTTTCCCTCTTCTTTCCAGCTCCTGGATACTTCTCCTGCTGTTATGTGACCTGTCGAAAGGGCCTCCTTCGGCGATACTTCCGGTGAGTCTTCCTGTTTTCAACCACTCAGAATTTATTACACATGTCCATAGAGCATTTCACAGTTAGGTAGACATCCCAATATACTCAGCCCGGTTTCTGTTTCTGCCAAACCCCTGTCTCCGTCTTCGCCCAGCCCACAATATCCTCCGCCTTCTTTCCGCTGCACTGGCCCAAACACTCCAACTCACTCGCCATATCGGCTAGAATAAAAACTCCTCCTCTGCAGTTTCTGAGGCCCTCTTTATACTCCTCCTTCTCTTCACACTGCCCAATCCGCGATCGCCCCGCTCATCTATCCACCTGCGATCAATGAAACCCTGATTTCCTTTCCCGGAGTTCCCGGAAGTAACCGGTGTTTGAGGATTATGGTACGGGCGGAACCGATCTCCGTTACTTTTAGTTCCGCCCTTACAAAGTCACTCCGTGACAAGTACAGGGGTCTGCTCTGATTTAGAGAAAGAAGGACAAGAGAAAAAGTTTAGCTCCATGACAACGTAATTAGTAGAAGAAATATTGAGATACTTTAGTACACTACTTTTAGTAACTACCAATACCACAGTGGGGGAAAACTACTAGTCATATTTTAAAACCTTAGCTAAAGGGACAGTTCACCCAAAAATGAACATTATAAACCTGGAACAACTTAAAGGTGAGCAAGCATCATAGAATTGCCATTTTTGGCTGAACTAAGTAGAAGTATTATCTTGCATTCTCTAATATACTTAAGGTATTGAGAGTAAAAGTAAAGGTATGCACAGTATTGTTTTGAAAAATAATTTGTCAGGATGGTTTTACTTTAATATTACTTCTGCAATACTGTGTATGTTGCAGTTTACTTCTAAATATGTTCAATGTTATTCAAATTAAAGTTGCCTACTAATAACCTGTTGGGTAGTTTAATCTACAACAATGCATCATGTTGTAAAATACCATATTTTTGTAGTGCTGCTGTCTGTGAGAAAAACAAAACAAATCGTAGTACTTTAGTTAAGTTTACTCAAATATACAAATATAATGTACTTCCTTACCGTCCACCTCTGATTAAAGTAACAACATTTATCGTCCGAATATTAAAATCAAACAGAGCACTGTTCACACATTTTTAAGTTTTATTTTCATGCTTAACTGCTTAATAAAAACGGGATGCAAACATGTCTACATGTGATCACCATGGTCAAGACAATAAACTAAATAAAATCACACCTTTGTAAGATATCAGTCAGCATTTTAACTGCTATGTGTGTGTGTTTTGTAGTTTTTCATATGTACCCAAAACCAGTACCTGCATTCAAGTTGTAATCCGACAAAGGACGCAGCAAACCAGTGTAATTTACCTGGGCTCGGTCTTTTCTGTTTCAGAATGGGAGGGTTGTCAACCCTGAGAAAGCAGGGTAAGTCCAGCCGTTTCTGACAGAGAGTAACTTACTCTATGAACCTAACCTGGTCAGGAGCAGGTTTTCTTCAGTAAACCCAGAGTTTCTTTCGGTCTCCTCACTCTTTTTAAAATTAAGTGCATTTTACTTCAGTCAAATTATATGCCAGTGTGGTAATAAAAATAATCTTAATGCAAATGGAAAACAAGATTATTCTGAGTGTCTATTACTAAGTACAAATATAATGTAACTCCGCCCTACATCGACAAAATACACTTAAAATATTATTATTAATATTATTATATATATCAGAGAGCTGCAAGGGTCCGATTTTGTAAATCCGCACCCGCCGTACCCGCAGTTCTTAAAACCGCATCTGACCCGTTTTCCGACAGCAGCATTAATTAAAATCCGTACCCGACCTGACCCGCTTAAAATAGAACAGACACCCGACCAGCACCCAAAATCAATTCAGTTCAGCCAATCACATTAGACACACTTTTTTTCGCATTTTATTGCCATACAGAAGTTATTTATGGAATCATACATTAGTTATTTATGGAAAACTCTTTTTAAAAGATATTAATTTTTTGTACATTTTATCTTAATTTTGATCAATGTTTTATCAATCAATTGCCCGTATTTAATAAATAAGAAGCAAATATATAGCAGACAATGTAGCTAATAACCTTAGTGTAATTGACAGAATTACTAAAAAATATTTAGCTACCTAAAAGTTAAATATTTTTTGTGTCACGAATGCATGTCTATTTCCCTCATATTAAATATAAAACGCATGTGGAATGATAGTTTTCCAATGTCTGGACTCCTTTATTAATGGAGTATATACACAGATGTTTCAATATATTGGTATTAAATGCATTTTCTGAGAATTTATATTTCACGTTTTTACTGCAAATGTCGAAATACGTGCTCTTTGGTGCATCAGTGCTTGAGTCACTGATCACATTAGAATAAAATATCTCATAGTAAAATACCAAATTGACTGATTTATGAATGTATATGCATAGTTCTCATCGGTTGGAAATACAGATAAACGCTTTCATTTGTTACATTTTTGATCCTGAAACAAAACAGAACAACAAAAGTGCGAATCATACCACCGTCTGAGGTTGTGCTGCAAGTCGAACGCACCTATTTTTAAATCGTCCATAGCTGAGTATCGCGAGAGGTGGATCTGTGCCACAGCGCACATGTGAATGAGCTGCACAAAGTCATTTTCACATGCATTTATATATATATATATATATATATATATATATATATATATATATATATATATATATATATATATATATATATACATATATATATATATATATATATATAAAGCAAAAAAACAGCTGGCTGATCTTTTAGGTCTGTTAACTAATGACTCATGCAGCTGTTAGCAGTTGTGATTTTTTTAACTTAGGCCTATTTTTACGTTTGCACGTGACTGTTTTGAACCAGTGTTTAGACCCGTGGTTCCCCTGTGTCCGACCCAACCCGCACCCGTATCTGACACAGTTGGATATTTTTCACCCGTTTCAGCCAAATTTGCGGGTCACCTGTCGGGTACCCAAACCCGTGCAGGACTCTAATATATATATGTATATTTTGCCCATGAGATACGATAAAACGATTAGCTATTACTTCATTAATCTAATGTTCTGCCAGTTTTCACCTGTGATATTATAACACTGAGAAAAATGTAATTTGTATTGAGTCTTAAGTATGCAGACAGCTTTTTAGAAGGAGCTGTTGCCATGGTTAATCGTAATATCGGCGCTCCATTGATAATGGCTTTTTATAGTTGTGGTGCACGCACTTAACCCAGAGTCAGTCAATTTAGAGTTGATTAAACCAGCTCATTTCAGCTGTTCTGTAACCGAATACTTAGGAGTCCTCTCTGTGCAACAAATTTCAACAGGGTACCTTTTGTTAGACAAATGCTTGTACTCTTTATTACATTTACAAAACACTTCAAACATTACAGGACACTTCTATGGTTGCTTGCTGGGGGACCGAAGATACCTATATGATGACACCCTTCCCTGATCCTGAACCCAGACCACAAGCTATGCATTGTCCAGTATATGCATCATACCTCTGTGGGTCTCCCAGCACTTTCTAATTCAGTCACAGCAGATGTGGTCTCTTCATCATCATCCTAGAGTGGAAATATGCATGGTTACTTTGTCTGGCAGACAAAGTGAAAGATCTAGAAGCAACTGGTTCTTAAAATGCATCACTAACAACTGTGACAGACTGTGTGGTTTCAGGAGGATCCAATAATACAATGCGTTCATCAGCAACTGCAAGATAAAAAAAGATACTCAATTTGTAAATTACTAAAGTATGACAGACACTGAATAAAGGCATTAGGAACATGCAAGGAAAAACAGGTTACTGTATACAGCATATGCTGTAAAATAGAATATGTATGCATAATGCACAAGTGAAACAATGACTGCATTTGGGAAGCATTTAGCCTTCTTCCTAATGACAAGAGTTAATGAACGTTTTGTCCAAATGTATGACCAAATAATCATAAGTACTAATATGGTATACCTACATTGTGCCAAGTCACTTCAGTTGTTGTGGGAGGAAGCAAAGTCTGACGAAGTGCCCACTGGAACACCATCTACCACAGGGCGACCTTTATTAAGTGATAGAGCCAACTCCTCAGATGGGGTGAGAGGAGGTGGAGCTGGACCCCCGCCAGTTAGACAGGCCTCAGCCTTCTTTTCTATCAGCTATGTAGGAAGAATACTGTAAAAGAAACTTAAGACATTGATCTTACAACAGTTAAAATAAAATATTACCTTTTTGGAGAATGTTTTTGTGTTTCATTTTGACTTGGGAAAGAGTTATTTTGGCTCCAAAAGGACAACACCTTATAAAACAAGAGGTCTAAATATTCCTAGTCAATATACATTGCACTGTATTGTTAAGAAACTGATGTAGAGAAAAGTAAATGCCTGTTGAGTCATGCCACATGCTCAAAAAGACAATTGTTCAACTTTGCAAATTAACAAAAGAAAGGCAAGCATATTTAAAATGTAATGATAAAAAAACTTACGCATTTACGCTGTCAGTTATTATTTTGCCAAGCCAATTGTCTTTCCCTCGCATATGCAGCTGTATTGCTTTTTTTCCTTATAATGGGCTTGAACTCTTCATAAGCCAACATTAAAACTTCTAACTCCGCCTCGGAGAAGTATGCGGCACGTAACCTTTCACCCTTAGTTTCCATGGTGACTCCTGAATTAGGCATTCCATTGAAAATGCCTTTATATGTTCGCCGTGCGTGCGCATTAACTCAAGGTTATTAGCAGCAGGTTGATTAAACTAACTCGACACTGGTGTTTTGGAACCGACATACCCTGAGTAAGCAGGTTTTGGGTTAATCAACCCAGATTTCGGGGTTAATAAGACGGTAAGTTAACCCAGCCTTCTGGAATACACCCCTGAACGCAGTTTCCTTCCTATATAAGTGTTCCATGGCTGGGCTGTGTGATGGGAGATAGGTGTTTGTGAGGTGGTTATCTTGGTCCCCAATGCTCTCCTGCAGATTCTTGCTGCTGGAGTGGAGAGTTTGTGGTTGTTGATGTCTGAGTTCCGAAGTTGGTTAATAAATGTGTCTGTGTTTCTACTATTCTTGTCTCCTTGCATCTTTTATTGCATTCTGTTTTTAAAGTATAACACCTACCCACTGATGTGCAGACACAATCTTGGTTTATTAGAATTAAAAGTTATATTTGGTTGAATTAGAAACCGGAACCTCTGCAGTCCAGATGCAAAAAATTAATCAGTAGACCACTCATTAAGATGTTTCTCTACTGTATGTGTTCATCTCCTGACTCACAAAATTCCAAGACTGATAGTGGCAGATGTAGAGATTTAATTACCATATTATTTGATATATCTGAGTCACTTAATAAGTCTTTAAAAATGACCGTTTATCAAAAAAGGGGTTTAAAAAGGATTTTTATTGGGCATGAAATAAAATTTTACTAGAATTATTATTTAGAACTAACTTCATGTAAAAATTCCCATTCAAATTATTATTTCAGCTATTACAAAGTTGATAGGCCTACAGGAATTTATTAGCAGAATAACATTGGGTACAAATTCCAATTAACCTCACCAAATTGGGCATCTTATCTGCTAATCAAAATAAGAACACAACATGATAATGGAGGAGGATAAAGAGGACATGTGTGGTTGTTGAGGTAGTTAATATCGATGGTCACGGCCGCTTTCATCAATCCAAAGGCTTGCACCATACTTCTGCAATTTGATGGTATGATTGGCAGTAACGATAAAAGACCTGTCGCTGGGGATATGGAAATTTTGGCAGATGATACCACTGCAGACTTTGTCGTCCTTTTCATCTTCCAAAAGGACAGAGGCATAGATGGCGCCTTCCCCGGCAAAGTTACATGTTTCGTTCTGGGGCAGGTGAATGTAACGGATCCGGGAGTCTGGTTTAAAAACCATCTTCACATCACTGGAAATGTTCCCTGATACTGATGGTCCAGTTTTTGATGCTGTTCCTTTTATTCCTGCTCCCACATTTATCACCATTTCTTCCAGCCTCATTGTATCCACTCCATAGAAAATCCGAAGATGCTTTCCGGTTGCGTTGGCCACGTGGGTATTTGAGTTTGAAGTCTCGTTTCCCATGTTTTTGAATTGGAGCTGGGAAGATCTGAATTTTGAAAGAAAGAAACAACGTAATATTTACAGAACACTTAAGGGTTGTTTTGATTTAAATCTTTTCAATCTTGGAACTTTTTTGTCATTCTGTGGCAGGATTTGCACTCTGCGCATAAAAGATATTTGTCTATATGAATTAGTGCTTGGGAATTCTAACCTGTGATTGCTTCAGAGTAGGGCTGGGACAACGCGTCGAGGTCATCGATGACGTCAACGCAAAAAAAACGTAGACACAAAATATGTGCATCGATTCGTCGACCTGTTTCTATTTCTCTAAAAAAACGTTTGCAAAACGTTCACCTTATGTGCGTTGAATATACGCGATGGCCGGATCAACATTCTGTCCAATGTTATATAACCAATCCAGGGGTTTTTCTGCATTGTGCATTGTGTATGTGTTCAGTAAGCTTGTTTCAGTGAGCTATGTGTTTTCAAGTCTTCAAGGTTTTATTGAATGCTATCTCTATACAAGAGCAAAGTAATGCATTCTTAGTCAGTCTTTTATTTTGTAATTTTAAGAGCAATAAACATATACTGCAATGTTAAGGAATTCGTGTTTTTTTCATTCAGATATGTAAATCATGTATAAATTGTTAGTAGTCAATTAAAGGGGAGATAATCAAAATCGAATCGGTCTGAAAAAATTAATCGTTAGATTAATCGATGCATCGAAAAAATAAATGCTAGATTAATCGTTTAAAAAATAATTGTTTATCCCAGCCCTACTTCAGAGAAGAGTGTATCATTTGTTATATTGTCTTAACATCAGATCATCATCTGGCAATCTACATTTTTAAATGCAGGCTCCATTATTATTGACAAACCCAACCAAATAAACCTCAAGTATAGAAGCAATTTTGTAATTTTAATTAATCTGTGATGGTATCTTAAAGGTGTAAAGATGTAAAAGTAAAGTGAAAATATGAAAAAACAGTCCATTATGCTGCTTTTACATACAATATCAAATAGTACTAGCTCTATAATCAAGAATATCAAATAAATACTTACTGCAGATATGAGAGAAAACAACTGTTGTATATTTAGTTCAGGAGACAAATGTTTCCTAGTAGCAGTTGGTTCAACAGGTGACTGGCAGTCAGTGTGTGCAGGAATCCACAACAAGCAGCTTCAAAACTTTATATAGGTAACAGAGAGCTAAAGAAAAGACTTACGCCCACAGCAGATGACGTATTTTTCACTGATCTGTAGTGCACAAACTGCATTTTAGCTAGTAAGAGAGTTCAGAGAAATAGCAATGGCAACATGATACCATTGCACAATCATGTTACATAATTATGAAAAAGAAGTGTTGTTGACAAAAAGATTATTTTATGCTCAAATAAGAAAAATTACTGCTTTCAGGCCAGGCACACACTAGTCCTTCCAAAGGCTGTTTGTTTAGATAAGAGGATAAAAAGGTTTTATCCTATGAGAAGTATCATGTCATTCATGAGTTCATGTAGATCAGAGATAGGTGAGGTTGATCAGAGTTGGAGCTAAAACCCTGCTTTATTGAAACATAACAAATATGAGTAAAGAAGTCGAGTTATGTACCTCCGGCAGAATTTTTTTTTTAAGGTTTTCTGACCCCAAGATTAAAATAATCTCTGCAATTCTCCAGCTGTGATCCTTGGAGAGTCTTTGGTAACTCAAACTCTCCTCACTGTGAATTAGGACCATAGAGACACACGTCCTATTCCAGAATATTATTTTATTTATTTATTTATGTATTTATTTTTTGCTGATCTGAAAAATCAAATCATATCTGTAACTCAAAATCCATAATATGATCTGAGCCATGAGTTTTATGATCTGTTGCACCACTACTGTTGGAACATGCATAATACCTGAGGCTGGCTTCCATTTGAGCGTTTCGAAATCTTTCATTGTTTGCTGCTGATCTTATCTTTCATGTGAAATTACTCACCCTGGTTAACTGCGTATCTCCTCATATCTGTGTCAGTTCAAGTCATGTTCAAGTCAAGTTGAGATTTGCTGTCATTCCGCTACATGTGTGGATATACAGTAGAACAAAATTTATTGTAGGAAAGGGTCATTGTTTCAGGAGCTAGGGTTTTGGATGAGGTTTCGGTGGGCGGTTAGGTGATTGAAATTGACTTCTTTCAAAGCCTAGGGGAAAAAGATGTTGAGAAGTCTTGCAGAGTGGACCCTGATGCTGTGGTACCGTCTTCCTGATGGCAAGAGCTAAAAGAGACTGTGCGAGGTATGGGCCGAGGTCCTTCACAATACTGTTGGCTTTTCTGGAGCACTGTTTGCATCTGTGTTCACTTTAGTGATGCGCGGGTCATCTCATAACACGCGGGTCGGGTTGGGGCAGGTTAATAAATTGGTACTTTATTGCGGGGCAGGTTACTAAAAACTAAATTTAAAAAAATCAATTTATGTTGCATGGAATTTCAATTTTCAGTTCGTTCACCAAAATGATTCGCTCACTGATTCGTTCAGTGACCATTTCTTCATATTACACAAATATGCCAGCAGTTGGCGAAAAAGAGTGTTTTATGTGTTATGTTTGAATTCAACGAACGTATTTACTTGTGACAAAACTGATTTGGCTTTATTAAAGTGTGTGCATGATCGCATTAAATAGTCTAAAGAAATTGTATGATTAATAACGTGGAGTTATGTTCTGTATTCTAAATATGAAAACAAGCGTATGTGCACTAATAACTGTGCTTTGTACCTGCTGATTGCTGATCGAGATTTACATGCTTGCCCGACTGACCCTGTATACTCTTTCATTTAATTCATGAATGAGATGTATCAGTTCATTCAACTCGTTCACGAAGGAGAAGATCACATATATCTTTTTTATTATTTTTAATATCAAAGCATTAACAGCATATGTTTAGTGGGACAGTTTTTCCTCTGAGTAATGATGCATTTTGATTATTATGTCTGTGGTAGCTGACCAAAAGGTTTTATCCTATGAGAAGTATCATGTCATTCATGAGTTCATGTAGATCAGAGATAGGTGAGGTTGATCAGAGTTGGAGCTAAAACCCTGCTTTATTGAAACACAACACTAAAGATCCAGCAGTATAATTAACCCTGAACATATCACTATTAAGTTTCATCTGACCATAGAACATTGTCCTGTATGATGATCCCAGACGTGTCTGACAACTGAATATGCTGGAGTTTGTTTTGGAATGAGTTAAGAGGAAACCCTCGCAAAACAACGTGCTGATTAGATTAGATTCAACTTTATTGTCACTGCACATGTAGGTACAAGGCAACGAAATGCAGTTAGCTTCTAACCAGAAGTGTAATAAGCAGTAAGTACAGAATATACATGGTCTACAATACACTCTCAGAAATAAAGGTACAGTGAGGGTACAATTAAGTACTTTAAGGTACAAATTTCACAAATGTGCCAGCAAAGGAACAAACATGTATCCAGCTGAGTAACGAAAAAGGGTACACAATGAAATATGCATGGTGAAAGGTACATATATGTACCCTTTGAAAAGGTCATATAAAGGAATATTTAAGGTAAAACATTCACAAATGTACCATTAAAGGTCCTATCATCTTCCCATTGGGTACTTAGAAGTACCTTTAGGGTACACATCCTGTAGGGTACAAAAAAGTACCTTATTCAAGTCAAAGGGTACACTTCCTGTGGGGTAGCAGCTACTTATGCATGCCTTTTCTAAGACGGATAGGACCTTTGTCATCATTTGTAAATGTGGTATGCTGAATAATCCTCTGTACAGCAACATCTCCAGTTTTGAAATCCTAGTGTTGGTACTTTTAGAATAAAGAGTTAAAAGTTGTGGTGTAGAATTAACACTAGCTAGTGCAAACAGCCCCCTCTGGCGGAATAAATACACAGAGTTACCTTTATTAACACTGTTGAGTGTTATATTAGTCACATCCGGGACTCGTGTGCTCGTGTGCGTGCGCCTGTTCCATCTGAAATATTTTTCACAGATGCCATTTTCTTTTGCTCGCGATGCGGCGCATGTGAGGATGGAAAACGGAGAAATAAAGTATTTAATCTTATTCATAAAATGTGTTTTATACTATCATATCGTTTTATAACGATATTTATTTGCATAAACTTTTCTCAACGACATTTCCTTTCACTCGCGAAGCGAGAACAGACGAGGATGTCATTTATTTTGGAGGGAATATGAGGGAATTCTGAAAGTAAGTGTCTTTATCTCGTTTAAAACATGTGTCACAGGTCGGGGGGGCCAAGCCAGACTGCACCCACCCCTGAAACCCAGGATCACCTCGGGGAGCGTACCAGAAGAACCAGACGGACGAGAGTATAAAAAAAATGAACAAGGTTTTATTTGGTTAAAAGCAATTTAAAAGTTCAGTGTTCCTTCCGTGTCTCCCGACCAGAACGGAGCCAGACCTCGGACGCCGGGAAGGCGTGGAGTCGTCAGCAGTTCGTGCCTGTACGGGGCCAGCAAGAGCCAGGATAGTCTGTCACCCGTCCCGGAGTGAGGGGGGGGGTATCCGGGTAAGTAGAGCTCGTGGATGTTTCGGTCGAGACCGGGAAGAGGAATAATTCTCGTGTCCACCTCCTTCTACAGGGACATCACATGCAGCATTCGGCCCAGAGAATCCTGCGATCTGCACAGCAGAGTAAGTAATCAACAGTAAGTATGTGTTCTTAAGTAGTGGGGCTTACGGCTGGGAGATGCTTCGGTTAAGACCGGGAAAGGAATAATTCGTGTGTCCACCTCTTTCTACAGGGACATCACATACAGCATTCGGCCCAGAGGATCCTGCGAGCTGCACAGCAGAGTAGGTAATCAACAGCAAGTATGCGTTCTTGAATAAGTAGTGGGGCTTACGGCTGGGAGAGGCTTCGGTTGTGACCGGAAAAGGAATAGTTCTTGTGTCCACCTCCTTTCATAGGGACATCACATGCGGCGTTCGGCCCAAAGGATCCTGCGATCTGCACAGCAGAGTAAGTAATCAACAGTAAGTATGTGTTCTTGAATAAGTAGTGGGGCTTACGGCTGGGAGATGCTTCGGTTAAGACCGGGAAAGGAATAATTCTTGTGTCCACCTCCTTTCATAGGGACATCACATGCGGCGTTCGACCCAGAGGATCCTGCGATCTACACAGCGGGGTAAGTAATCAACAGCATGTAGGTGTTCTTGAATAAGCAATAGGGCTTACGGCTGGGAGATGCTTCGGTTAAGACCGGGAAAGGAATAATTCGTGTGTCCACCTCCTTTCATAGGGACATCACATGCGGCGTTCGGCCCAGAGGATCCTGCGATCTGCACAGCAGAGTAAGTAATCAACAGTAAGTATGTGTTCTTGAATAAGTAATGGGGCTTACGGCTGGGAGATGCTTCGGTTGTACCCGGGAAAGGAATAATTCTTGTGTCCACCTCTTTTCATAGGGACATCACATGCAGCATTCGGCCCAGAGAATCCTGCGATCTGCACAGCAGAGTAAGTAATCAACAGTAAGTATGTGTTCTTGAATAAGTAGTGGGGCTTACGGCTGGGAGATGCTTCGGTTAAGACCGGGAAAGGAATAATTCTTGTGTCCACCTCCTTTCATAGGGACATCACATGCGGCGTTCGGCCCAGAGGATCCTGCGATCTGCACAGCAGAGTAAGTAATCAACAGTAAGTATGTGTTCTTGAATAAGTAGTGGGGCTTACGGCTGGGAGATGCTTCGGTTAAGACCGGGAAAGGAATAATTCTTGTGTCCACCTCCTTTCATAGGGACATCACATGCGGCGTTCGACCCAGAGGATCCTGCGATCTACACAGCGGGGTAAGTAATCAACAGCATGTATGTGTTCTTGAATAAGAAATGGGGCTTACGGCTGGGAGATGCTTCGGTTAAGACCGGGAAAGGAATAATTCTTGTGTCCACCTCCTTTCATAGGGACATCACATGCGGCGTTCGACCCAGAGGATCCTGCGATCTACACAGCGGGGTAAGTAATCAACAGCATGTATGTGTTCTTGAATAAGAAATGGGGCTTACGGCTGGGGGATACTTCAGTTGAGTGCCTGGGTGTGGATTACGGTGACGGTGGTGGGCTCTCGGGGTGGTGAGCGTCTGGCATTAACTCTATATATCTTCCCCACACTCTGTAACTTCACTTCAAACGATTTATTGTGCAAACACACCACTTCAGACACGGCACACCCACTCTTAGTGCAAATAGAGCCAGCACTCACCCAACGATGACTCCGTCCACTTCACAACGTTATCACTCCCAGTCCAGATGTATGCAATTGATCGAAGTCCCAGATCAGGTCTCTTAACTTCCCTCCGATAGCGATGGCGCGGTCTGGTCTTCACTTGCTTTCCAGAACTCACACTCTTTCTGTCCTGAATATCTCCACTCGATCGCTGATATATCTGTTGCACAGCCAGATAGCCGAATCCCCACAATAGTCCTCAAATACCTCCACACGCCAGCCCCAAACGTCCCAGGAATTCACCTCTCCTAGGGGAACACATCCAAAGAGAAGAACCACACACGGGGGCAAGCCAACCAGGAAGAATAGCCGGGAGAACGAACGACCAAAAAGAATCACTCCCTCATGGTCTCTGCACTTCTCTTTTTATGTGGTTACTCCGCCTCCATAATCCTCTCACAGATCGCCACATCAAACTCCCCACACCAGATGTCAATCTGTCATTAGCGTTGTTTATTGTGACATCGGGCGCAACCCGGAAGTGGACCGGTGTTACCGCGACACCGTCCCGAGGGGAACACAAAATTCCGGTGGGACTTAGTTCTGCTTCTCTTTCGTCACCCCGTGACACATGTATATTGATTTATAGCGATATTTATGTGCTGTTTTCCAAAACTTTTTCTCAAGAGAGATATTTTTTCACTCACGATGGGAAGAAGATGGGGAATTTGGTTTTATCAAAGGAAAACACCATAAGTAAGTCTTTTACCTTGTTTACATGTATTTTATAAGATAATTTTTAATTTTATGACAATATTTAAATGCTGTGCGCGCCTAAACAAGCCTAACCGTCTCACAGATGTGAACTGCTGTGCAGACGCGGAGGCTGCTCAGGGAAGGGAGAGACCAGAAGTAACTTAAGTGTTTTACCTCATTTAAAATATCTATTTTATAACATTAGATTGATTTATAGGAACATTAATATGTTATGTGCTCCTACACTTTCACTCGAAGCGGAGGAGTAGTGGAAATTGGTTTTTAACAAGGAAAACACTGAAAATAAGTGTTTTATTTGTATGTACTGCATTTACTGTATGTATTTCATAAAATAATATAATGTAATAATGATATTGTTATGCTGTGTGTGCCTAAACAATCTGAAACATTTCTCACAGATTAAATTTGATGTCAAATCAAACCCAAATCTAAAATAGCAATATCATTACTGTAAGTTAAGTTAGTTGTTTCTTGCATGTCTGTCTTGTGACCAAATTTTGTGATTACATTAAGCATTAATTTAATACGTTTTCATAATGTTGATGTGTTGTACGTATATATATATATATATATATATATATATATATATATATATATATATATATATATATATATACTGTATATGTATGTACGTGCTTGTTTCATATATTTATATATTTTCATATATATTCATTTTTATATATTTGTAAATAACTTTTCAATAAACGGTACTCAAACTCTATACTGCATGAGTTAAATTGTTCACCATTCAAAGTGAATTTGTGCCCTCACAAGACTTGGCGTATGACACATGGGTAGCATGAACTACAAATTAGATATGATTTTTTTGGTATGCTTGCACTATCATTTATTTTATGTGCTGTCCCATTTATGTGCATTCATTTGATAGACAGAGCTCTGCCTCAGTGCATTGAGATCAACATGGAATTCAGGAATCACAACCTATTTTCCAGTAAGAAGTTCTTTGTACAACAAAAATCTTCTTTTACAAAAAACAACCTCTTCTTCAGCTTTGATCATGTACAGCCCATTTAAACACTTCAAAGACTTTTCAAACTGCATTGATTTGGACATAAAAATGATGGTAACCAATGAAGTCCATTATTAGAAGAAAATCCAGAAATGTTTTCCTCAAAAAACATAATTTCTCTCCCACTGAGGAAAGAAAGACATGGATATCTTGGATGGCATTTGGTGAGTAAATTATAAGGAAATTTTCATTTTGGGGTTAAATAATCCTTTAATCATACAATGAACACTCACAGTAGCTTTTAGTCAATATAAAGAGTTAGGTTATGTTCTTACATTGCAGTAAGTAATGCATTCATAAAGTGATTCTTTATTAAAGTTGTTTAAATGTGAAAAACTTTGTTTATTCAAGTTTATTGCAAACGAAGATTGTGGTGTGTTGTCGTTATTTTCTTTCCAGAATTTGTACTGTTTAACTTTTAAATCATTGATTGTGAAAAAAAAAAAAAACCTTGCTTTCTTTTGCTCTCATTCTTTTCTTTTTATCAAGGACATTTTTGCCACTTTATAGGTACAATGGCATCGTCACTGGGGTGGTAACCCTAACGAGAACAAATTGGTATCATCTAATGGGGTACATTTTTCTAATGTGGATTAAGGTACAAATGTATTGCTAGGGTACCAAATTGTCTCTCAAAAGGTACAGTATAAAAGGGTACAACTCTGTACCTATGGCAAGGGTACCATTGCTGTACCTCGAGGGTACCACCCCAGCGATGATTCATTTGTACTCTCAAAGGTACATATTTGTACCTAAAAGGCAAAAACTGTAGGGGTACTTCTTTGTACTCATTAATATGGTACAAGTTTGTTCCCCTTGGCGGTACTTCCCCAGCAATGAGCATTTGTACCTTTTTTTTTGTACCTTTATTTCTGAGAGTGTATGTACAATAACTATACAGAATAGATAAGTATTATGGACATAATTTAGAGATTTTTTTACTATCAGCATGATATACAGATAGGTTTACTATGAACATACTATACAGATGGATTATGTAAAACTGTATGTACACTATAGGCAGGACTATGAACATATGAACATAATTACACTATTGCTATGGACAGTAAAGTGCATAGAAAATATTTATATTTTTCTCCTAAAGAGCCTCCCGGAGGGCAGGAGGTCACAGTCTTAAACAGTCCATGGTCAGGGTGAGAGGAGTCCTTGAGAATGCTGCGAGCTCGACGTAGACAGCGTTTCCTCTGGATGTCCTCAAGAGCAGGAAGTGGTGTCCCTGTGATGCGTTGGGCAGTTTTCACCACCCTCTGCAGTGCCTTGCGGTCAGCTACTGAGCAGTTCCCACACCAGACTGTGATGCAACTGGTCAGGATGCTCTCGATCGCACACCGGTAGAAGTTCACCAGGATGGATGAAGACAGCTGGTTCTTCTTCTGTTTCCTGAGGAAGAAAAGGCGCTGGTGAGCCTTCTTGACCAGGCTGGAGATGTTTGTGGCCCAGGACAGGTCCTCCGAGATGGTGATTCCCAGGAACTTGAAGCTGGAGACACGTTCAACAACCACCCCGTTAATGTGGATGGGGTCATGCGTGCTTCCTTTCTTCAATTTAGCTCAAAGGGAATCATTTAATAATTTAAAGGGAATTTGAACAGAATCACTGTTTCACGGCTGATCACTGAGACGCTCAGCGATTCACTGAAAGAGCCATTTAACATCAAATCTGCGCTGGATATTAATATCCAAACTATAGTGAAAACACTCAATTAGCACAGTAACAAGATCGGCAGTTTAAGACATTAACTTGTAAGCACAAAACACAAGATACTTCTCCTTTCAATATGAATAAGGCTTTATTAGATAAATCTAAGACATATAAACTAATCTAACACATAAACGCATGCACTCACACATTCACACAAGATGCAGGAAGATCGAAAGTTAGGAAAAGATGAGTTTAAGAGAATGAAAATTTGGAATCCCAAATTTACAGCAATACGTGAAATTGCATCTGCATTAACAGCCATTAATCAATTAATTTCTCAATGAGGTTAAAATTATATTAGATACACCAGTACAGATGAGAGTCTGGAGGTACTACTCGTGTCTCCTGTGTAAAGGGGTCCCCTTTGTTGTCGTTGAAAGGGGGTATCCCAAGGTAGTCGCTGAAGTGACGTCTTGGGAAGCCCGTGGTTGGGCGCTGGCTGACGATGTGGATTTGTGTGGGCTGGTTGAAGTTGAACGGGCACTCGAGGTCAGACTTGGAAACACGGCATTACAAAAAACTTAACTCAGAACACACTCAGAAAACAGATTCAAATTACATACAAAACATGAATATGTATCCTTAAGCTATCCAATAGTTATTAAAAGACATACACAATATATATATATATTTTTTTTTGATTGATTGATTTGTTTATATAAGTGTCAAACACCAAGGTGCCCAGCCCTCATGGACTTATTAGACACTACAGTAATAATTTAATAATTATCTCCAGATAGCCACATAACGTAACAGAACCCAACATAACATAACTAAACCAATAAAAATAAGTGCACATACAAATAGAGATGGCTTGTCATATGGGATACAAAATACTTTGCCGCAAATACCAGGCTTTTTCTATAAATTTTGCCAAAGCAAAAACATCATTTTCAAACGGCCAAAACAAAATCTCCCCTTCATATTTCCAAAATATATCAGGATTTTTTAAATGAATTGATTCAAAAAGAGAGTTCCTTAAGTCACAATATATAAAGGACAATAAAAAACAAAATGAAATTCATCTTCCACAACTTGGAGATCACAGAATTCACACAAACGTAAATATGCTGGTGTACCTTTAAATCGACCCACTTCCACTGCCAGAGGTAAGGTACTAGTTCTCAATTGAGCACAGAGGGACCTCTTCCTTTCTCTTTAGATTAAGGGAAATATAAGGTTCTGTAACATAATCATTCTGAAACTGAACATAATGTCTTAATTTTGGCTTCTTCCATATATCCTGTTTCCAATGATCTTCAAATTTACTTAACAATCCTTGTCTGACAACATTTGTATTACATTGGAGATTATTTTGATACATTATATGCAAGTCAGATGCAAACAGTATTATTGAAACCTCTGCAGACCAGGGGTGATGCTTTACTCTGTCCCAATTAAACATTTTCCTAGTTAGCCTTTCCTCTGGCAGACTGACAAGACGGTTCCACAATTGCACCATTTCACACCTTTGTTTTACAATACATGGATCCCATCCTGCATCCCCATTAACAGCTACCTTTGCTGCATATTTATGCACACCAAGAAAACACCTTAAAGCACCTTTGATTGAGTTACAATCAAAAACCTCTTCAAAACCCCACACTCCGGCAGCATAAAACAAAACTGAGTTAACCAAAGATTTATACAATTGTGTAAATGTAGAAAAAACAAGATCTGTAAATAGTTTCATTTTGCTCAACACAGAACCTAATGCTCTTCCCGCAGACTCTGCTAGTATTTTCCTTCCCTCTATAAACTTCATATTTTCATCAAAAACAAAACCGAGATATTTATAATGACGGGTATACTTTAAGGGCACATGGCCAAACTGAAATGTATGAATACTCTGTAATTCACCTTTTCCCCGAAAATGAACAACTTGTGTTTTTTCGCTATTAATAGTAAGACGCCATTTACTACACCATAAACTCATTATATTCAGCATATTTTGTAAATTCACTTCATTTTATGCTATCAAAACAATGTCATCTGCATAAAGCAGAATATTTAGATTCATGTCCTCAATTGGCACACCAAAATTACCCTGCATAATTTCTTGAGTTAGATCATTTATATAAAAAGCAAATAAGGAAGGGGAGAGTTAGTCTCCCTGTTTCACCCCAAAAGGCGTTGGGAACCAATCCATTCTTAAATTATTGATTTGTACACAAGCAATGGGGTCTTTATAAAGGGCTTTTATAGCATTATTAAATTTTCGGTAGCACTTTATTTTACAGTCCTGTTCCTCATGTACATACTATTTACTTATTATATTAATTACAATAACTATGTAATAACTAGGTACTAACCCTGAACCTACCCCTAAACCTAACCCTACCCCATGTAGTTACCTTGTATTACCAGAACTTTCTTAGATAAATACACTGTAAGTACATCATAAGTACATGTTAGTACATGTACTGTAAAATAAAGTGCAACCAAATTTTCCATTGATACCCGATGAAAGTAATTTAAACGGCAAAAGATCTCGGTTAACACAATCAAACGCCTTTTTGAAGTCAACAAAGACTGTGAGGTGTCACTATGTCATCAACAACAGCTTTGCCCCTTACAGAAATAGAAGTAAAGTTGTCATTAACAGGATTTAACCTCCCTTTAAGTATACAACATCTAGAGTCCTTCAAAAAATTCCATTAAGGTATGACCATGCTTATTTACATTTGTGTCCAAAACTATTCAAGGAGCAAGGTCATCTCCTTCCACATAGTCCTTAAGCGCCCCGGTTCGGCTGTTAACATCCCCACATATATTAAATTGAATCCACCTGGTTGTAAACAGTACATAGCAATGCCAGTAAATGGCTCAAGTAGAAATCTGCATTCCTTCCCCAGACAGATGATTCTGGGGACAGGTAACATGAAATTAAAATAAAAGAATATTGCGATTCTCTATGCTCAAAGCGTAAACAAAATATTCCATCAAATGTTTTATCAACAATGTTAACTGAATACCGCTCCAACACAGCATTTTTAACCAAGAATCCAACTCCACCCGAGGCTTTAACAGCCCTCTTATGAGCAATACGGTTATGTCCAAACCAAGTAAATCCAACAAAGTCCAGTGTATCATTGCATAAGTGAGTTTCATTAAGGGAAATAAAGTCAGGGTCTAAAGACTTAATTAGCAGTCTCCTGAGTTCACAGTTTGACAACGTCCACCCATTAACATTCCAGTGGGCTAACAAAAACTGTTCATTAACAAACCTGACGGGCTGGACAAGCCCTTCTCAAGCATGACCGCCATCAGCTGCCAATCCCTCTCTCGTCCCACGTCGAGGTAACTGCGTCCGCTTCGCCATGCATCCATTGGCTGCCAAGTAGAAGTCCCTCCCAACTGCATTTTCACGGATCAAAGTTCTAAAATTAATGTCCATCATCCGTTCGGCATGTGATTTCGCTGAAGACACGTATACGTCCTTAAAGCTGTCGTTATCTTTTAGCTCCGATTTTCTGCGCAACACGGCCACTTACTCCTGAAACGAGCTCAGCTCCACTTTAACAAGTTCCGGTCGATCTCCACGCGCCCGCATCCGCTCCACCGCAGCGGGGCAGAGCGCAGTGTCACATCTAAGGCCAATGCGTAGCAGGTCATTCACTTTAGCCATTAAATCCTCTCCCTCTGAATGAGGAAGCCCCACAACAATCAGCAAAATATCTGGATAAAAACTCTTCTTCTTCGCCTCTTTCTTAGACATTTTCTGCTCGATATTTGCCATTCGTGCACTCAGAATTCCCACCTCAGTGTCAAGATTTGTCTTCATGTCTTTTATTGCGTCCTCTATCTCTTTCAGCACAACGTTCTGACTTTCAGACATCATCTTCTCCATCGATTCACACAACTTAACAACTCTAGAATTTACTTGCTTTTCCATGCTATCAATTCTAGCGTTGACTTGCTTTCCCATGTCAATCTTTATGTGGTCCAATCTTGCGTTAATTGCTTTCAGTTCTTTCATCACCGCAGCACTGCTGCAACACTCGGTGTGTCATTTTTGTTGCTGTTTCTGGAGGTTCGCCCTTGTTTGTCTTGATCCCCCATAATTTTGTCCAAAATTAGGCACTTCAACCCCACACAGCGAAGGTGTAAACTTTATAATTGCAATAATGATCCGTTTTAACCGATAAATCACGGATTTAGCTAAAGTTTATTCAAAAATTTGAAAGCATCAACACGCCAAAACGCTCACGCGGCCATCTTGGCAAATCTCTATATTTATCACAATAAGTGATTATAAACATGATAGTCAAATGTGTGGATTACACATAAATGAATATGGAGTGAAGCGATGGACTGACATTAATTTATAAGTCTTTATGAGTTCATTAAAAGAGAGTTCTTGTGCCATACTCTGAAAAAAGATGTTCTGTGGGGACCAGAGGTTAAAAGGTCCCCTTAGGCATGTCAGTCTGGTTCTGCTGGGTGGGGGGAAGTGTTTATTACACTAATGGGTTTACATGTGATGTCCGGCGTTGCATCTTGATTACTTGCCCCAAATTTGACAATCTCTTCTCCGAATTGAAATTGCCAATAATTGTTCTAGTGAGGTTAATGTTGAAAGCTGTTCTGTGAAAGGGTTGGTTGGTTGGTTATCTTGCTTGAGACTTGTGGCACGGAATGATGTACAACCTGTTGCCTTCCTTTTGGAATTTGGCTCAGATACGCTACATTGCGTATCTCCTCATATCTGTGTCAGTTCAAGTCACTTCAAGTCAAGTTGAGATTTACTGTCATTAAGCTACATGTGTGGATATAGAGTAGAACAAAATTTATTGTAGGAAAGGATCCTTGTTTCAGGAGCTAGGGTTTTGGATGAGGTTTCGGTGGGCGGTTAGGTGATTGAAATTGACTTCTATCAAAGCCTAGGGGAAAAAGATGTTGAGAAGTCTTGCAGAGTGGACCCTGATGCTGTGGTACCGTCTTCCTGATGGCAAGAGCTAAAAGAGACTGTGCGAGGTATGGGCCGAGGTCCTTCACAATACTGTTGGCTTTTCTGGAGCACTGTTTGCATCTGTGTTCACTTTAGTGATGCGCGGGTCATCTCATAACACGCGGGTCGGGTTGGGGCAGGTTAATAAATTGGTACTTTATTGCGGGGCAGGTCACTAAAAACTAAATTTAAAAAAATCAATTTATGTTGCATGGAATTTCAATTTTCAGTTCGTTCACCAAAATGATTCGCTCACTGATTCGTTCACTGACCATTTCTTCATATTACACAAATATGCCAGCAGTTGGCGAAAAAGAGTGTTTTATGTGTTATGTTTGAATTCAACGAACGTATTTACTTGTGACAAAACTGATTTGGCTTTATTAAAGTGTGTGCATGATCGCATTAAATAGTCTAAAGAAATTGTTCAGATCAACAACGTGGAGTTATGTTCTGTATTCTAAATATGAAAACAAGCGTATGTGCACTAATAACTGTGCTTTGTATCTGCTGATTGCTGATCGAGATTTACATGCTTGCCCGACTGACCCTGTATACTCTTTCATTTAATTCATGAATGAGATGTATCAGTTCATTCAACTCGTTCACGAATGAGAAGATCACATATATCTTTTTTATTCTTTTCAATATCAAAGCATTAACAGCATATGTTTAGTGGGACAGTTTTTCCTCTGAGTAATGATGCATTTTGATTATTATGTCTGTGGTAGCTGACCAAAAGGTTTTATCCTATGAGAAGTATCATGTCATTCATGAGTTCATGTAGATCAGAGATAGGTGAGGTTGATCAGAGTTGGAGCTAAAACCCTGCTTTATTGAAACATAACACTAAAGATCCAGCAGTATAATTAACCCTGAACATATCACTATTAAGTTTCATCTGATCATAGAACATTGTCCTGTATGATGATTCCAGATGTGTCTGACAACTGAATATGCTGGAGTTTGTTTTGGAATGAGTTAAGAGGAAACCCTCGCAAAACAACGTGCTGATTAGATTAGATTCAACTTTATTGTCACTGCACATGTAGGTACAAGGCAACGAAATGCAGTTAGCATCTAACCAGAAGTGCAATAAGCAGTAAGTACAGAATATACACGGTCTACAATATGTACACTGACTATACAGAATAGATAAGTACTGGTAAGACAAAGGGGCTGTAGGGGATGTAGGGGCTGTTGAATTTTTTTAAGGTTTTCTGACCCCAAGATTAAAATAATCTCTGCAATTCTCCAGCTGTGATCCTTGGAGAGTCTTTGGTAACTCAAACTCTCCTCACTGTGAATTAGGACCATAGAGACACACGTCCTATTCCAGATTATTATTTTATTTATTTATTTATGTATTTATTTTTTGCTGATCTGAAAAATCAAATCATATCTGTAACTCAAAATCCATAATATGATCTGAGCCATGAGTTTTATGATCTGTTGCACCACTAAAGTTGGAACATGCATAATACCTGAGGCTGGCTTCCATTTGAGCGTTTCGAAATCTTTCATTGTTTGCTGCTGATCTTATTTTTCATGTGAAATTACTCACCCTGGTTAACTGCGTATCTCCTCATATCTGTGTCAGTTCAAGTCATGTTCAAGTCAAGTTGAGATTTGCTGTCATTCCGCTACATGTGTGGATATACAGTAGAACAAAATTTATTGTAGGAAAGGGTCATTGTTTCAGGAGCTAGGGTTGTGGATGAGGTTTCGGTGGGGGGTTAGATGATTGAAATTGAGTGCTTTCAAAGCTTTCATATTTTGTAAATTCACTTCATTTTATGCTATCAAAACAATGTAATCTGCATAAAGTAGAATACTTAGATTCATGTCCTCAATTGGCACACCAAAATTACCCTGCATAATTTCTTGAGCTAGATCATTTATATAAAAAGCAAATAAGGAAGGGGAGAGTTAGTCTCCCTGTTTCACCCCAAAAGGTGTTGGGAACCAATCCATTCTTAAATTATTGATTTGTACACAAGCAATGGGGTCTTTATAAAGGGCTTTTATAGCATTATAACATTTTCCATTGATACCCGATGAAAGCAATTTAAACGGCAAAAGATCTCGGTTAACACAATCAAACGCCTTTTTGAAGTCAACAAAGCAGGCAAAAGTACTTTTACCCTTGTCCAAACAAGCTCTCACCACAGAGGATAACACATAAATATGATCAATACATGCCCTATTCTTCCTAAAACCATTCTGTTCATCTACCAACCCTCCATAAACCTCCAAAAAAGTATTAAGTCTGTTGTTAAGGACTCCAGAGTAAATTTTATAGACTGTGCTGATCAAACTAATCCCTCTATAGTTCAACAGGACTCTAGGGTCATCTTTTATAGATTTCGGGATGGGTTTGATAATTGATCTATTCCACTCAGATGGGATAATACCATTTTGAAAACGTATGTGACACAAAAAATGTAGAAAATTACACAAGTTAGGGTTCTTAAGGACCTCGTTAGGGAGATCTTCAATGCCCACAGCTATATTTTCCTTGGCTTTGTCTAGCAATTTAAGTACCTAATCTAATGTAATATCACTGTTCAGTATATCATTTTGATAGTATATTGTATTCATACCCATTTCCAGCTCTAGTTTTACTTTACAAATTTCTTCTAAGAAATGATCATCAAATAAAGTTGAACTACTATAACCATATAATTCACTGTAATCTTTTTCCCACTTTTTTAATATTTGACCAAATTCAGAAGAAGATCCACCACTTTCCAATAAAACCTCCATGGGTATTAATGTTTTCTTTTTTGGGCCTAACTTATGTATTTCCCTCCAGAATTGCTGAGGATTACCGGTTTGTAACGGTTCTAATTTGAGAGCTTGGCCTCTTTTAAACCTTCTTTTGAAGAACCTAAGCTTTCTATCAAAATGAGTCTGACATTCTATGAATTCACTATGCAAGGCCCTCTTCCTCTTCCAAGGTTCCCCAGGACCACATTTAAGAAATATTCTCTCTGCAGAACGCAACTTCAACCATAACTCATTTAATTCATTATTCCAATAAGGTTGTTTAACTCTGTAATATTTCTTTGTAGGACCCATTTTTTTTACAAGACAATATTTCTCCATCTCAATATTTAAAATATTACAGAGATTAGTATAACACTGATCCATCTTTTTCTGATTTTCCTGTACAATCTGTAACTGTTGTAACTTAAATTAGATTAATGAGAGTCATAAATGTTTAGTACAATGTTTAATTAATTGTTTTCAATAATAAGAACATTAACGATATATATAGTAATTAATTGGGCTGTTCCCCTTTAAGAATTCATTTGCCCATAATGCTATTCTGATTGAGAGCTCCCTAAGAAGGGAACTTAGTATTTTATATGCTGCTAAAGAGAATTCATTCCCCTGTAAACTGCCTGAAACTACAGTAAACAAGTTCTTTGTTTTAATTCAAGTCGTCAGAGTTCATTATTGCTTGTTAAGTGAAGAAGACACGACAATTGTTTGGTGCCGAAACCCGGGATACTAGCAAGCAAGACCCGAAATGGCGGAGCGACTTGAAAGACTAATCAGAAAACGGAGAGCTGTACGCGCTTCCACAACGAGACTTTTACAAGACATCGAAACAGAGGTAGACAAAGAAGATCCAGTCATTGAACGATTACGTGAACTGTTAGCCCTGTTATCTGAAAAGGGGGAAACGCTGCTGGAGTTGGATGTTGGAATCGAGGAAGGGACGGACACCGATGATTTGGAGAATGAAATCGCTGATGTTGAGGAGTATAAAGAGCGAGTCATAACCGCGAAATCACGCGCGCACCGAGTGATACAGAGAAACCGGGAAAGTAGCAGACCGAGCAGCACAGAGCCCTCGCTGCACAGACAAACAGTTAAGTTGCCCAAGTTGATTATAAACAAGTTTAACGGTGAAATTAGTCAGTGGCAAGACTTTTGGAATCAGTTTGAAACCGCTATTCACAAGAACGATGCGCTGAGCAAAACAGAGAAGTTCAATTATTTAAAGACGTACCTAACCGGCGCTGCTTCAAAGGCAATAGCGGGACTGATGTTAACAGACAGTAATTATGATCACGCGATCGAGCTGCTGCAGAATCGGTTCGGAAGAAAAGACCTGCTTGTTAACGCTCATATGACCAAACTGCTGAATCTCTGCCCAGTAAAGAAATCAAACGATGTCACTGCTTTGAGACAACTTTATGATGAATGTGAAGTACATATCCGCAGCTTAGAATCGCTGGGTGTCGCATCAGAGGCTTATGGCAGCTTGTTGTGCCCTGTTCTGCTACAGATGATTCCAGATGACATTACTCTCCAGTACAGTCGACAGAGAGGAGCCAGCGATGAATGGAAAGTCTCAGAAGTTATGGAATTCCTGCAGAAAGAGATTCTGAGCAGAGAAAGAACCATGCAGCTGATTAAGCCAAGTAATTCAAGAGACAGTCAAAGTTATCAGAAACCAGTTAAAAGACAAGACACATCATTTGAAATGAAGCACAGAAAACACAACATGCCATCAGCTGCAGTGCTGCAAACCACCAGTCAAAGAATACAGAACTGCCTTTTCTGTGATAGTGCAGCACACAAAACAGAACTGTGTCCCGAAACTGATATTGCTGCACGAAAGGACAAACTGATGAAGATGGGAAGATGCTTTGTGTGTCTTGGGCCAAAGCACATCGCAAGATTCTGTAAGACTAAAATGTGCTGTAATGTATGTGGAAGCCGACACCACAGTGCTGTATGTGAAAGAAGAGAGACACGCAATTCTGACACTGATGATAACAAGGACAATGTAGTTTCTTCTTTTGCTTCCCATTCAGTAAAGATACAGCCCGCTAAACAGAACAACACTGTGCTTCTGCAGACTGTAAGAGCATGTGCAGAAGGACCTGGTGGATGTAGAAATATTCGCTGCTTACTGGATGGAGGCAGTCAGAGAAGCTTCATCAGTGAAAACACAGTGAGAGCTTTAAAGTTACCTGTGATCAAGCAAGAAACAGTCACTCTTCATACTTTTGGCTCTACAGCACCAGTTACAGCAAAGCGCAACACAGTCAAATTAACTCTGCAGAACATCTGGAAGAAGGAGCAGAAAATTGAAATAGAAGCACTCGAGACACCCCAAGTGTGCACTGCCGTGATGAAGATCCCAGGTGAGCACATCCAAGCGGAGCTGGAACGAAAAGGCTTGCAGTTAGCAGATCATACAGACGACGGCACTTATGATACAGAGTTGTCAATGCTGATTGGTGCCGATTACTACTGGCGTATAGTGTCAGGCCGAGTAGAAAGAATTACAGATGCACTTGTAGCCATTGAGAGCATCTTTGGATGGTCAGTGCAAGGCCCAGTCAAAATGTCCAGTGTTGCTGATTCAGCCTGCATGCAAGTACAAGTTACTGAAGACACACTGGTTTCAGAGCGCCTGAAAGCCTTCTGGGAAATAGAGTCTCTCGGTATCACCATGAAGCAGACAGACAGTCCTGAGGATGAGGAGGCTCTTCACAAGTTTGAAAAGACAACTCTGTACAAAGATGGAAGATATGAAGTTGAACTGCCGTGGCGACCTGACAAGCCAGAACTTCCAGATAACTACAGAATAGCAAGGAAAAGATTTGAAGGCCTTAAGAGAAAGTTGCAGTCAGATGTAGTGATGTGTCACCGATATAATGAAGTTGTGAACGATTACCTTGAGCAGGGCATTGTCGAAGATGCAGTGGAGGAGGAGTCATCTCCGACCACTGTGAAATACTATATGCCTCATCATGCTGTTCTCCGCGAAGACAAGGTAACAACAAAACTCAGAGTAGTGTTTGATGCCTCATCACATGACACAGACTCTCCATCACTTAATGACTGTCTGCTTACTGGTCCTAACCTGAATCCAGATCTGCTCAGTATATTAATCAAGTTCAGACTGCATGCGATTGCATTTACAGCAGATATCAAAAAGGCTTTCTTGCAAATTTCTCTTGCTGAGAAGGACCGAGATGCTGTGCGATTCCTCTGGCTTGATGCACTGCCTCATGAAGTCAGAGGTGAGAAGCTGCGTGTGCTACGGATGACGAGGGTGGTGTTTGGAGTATCTCCCAGCCCATTTCTCCTCGCAGCTACAGTGAGAAAACATTTGAAGAAATATGAAGCCCAACTTCCTGAGGTAGTAAAGATAATAAAGGAATCACTTTATGTCGATGACTTTATCTCAAGTGCAAGTGACGTAGAGAATGCTTTCTCCATAACTGCTAATGCCAAACAGATTATGTCCACAGCTGGCATGGACCTTTGCAAATGGACAACGAACTGTCCAGAGTTGAAGGAGAAATGGAAAATGATGATGAATGAGCTTGCGCCAGAGACAGAGACACCAGGAGCTGTACTGAAGGTGCTAGGCTTGGTGTGGAGGACTGAAAAGGATGATTTCGTCTTTGATCTGACTGCATTGCTGGACGCTGTAGCAAAAAGAGAGAACACCAAAAGGAGCGTTCTGAAACTCTCTGCTCGCATATTCGACCCAATAGGCTTTCTGACTCCTTTCACTGTGCGGGTGAAATGCCTTTTTCAAGAGATGTGGATACGAGGCCTTGGCTGGGATGAGGAGCTGCCTACAGATCTTGCAAAAGAATGGCAAAGCTGGTGTTCAGAACTTCCACAGATCCACCACATAGTCATTCCCCGCTGGTATGGAATAAAATCTGAGCACAAGCATGATGCACAACAACTTCATGTGTTCTGTGACGCAAGTGAGAAAGCTTACAGTACAGTTGCATACTTGCTGCGAGGGGCGGATGATGGAACAAAGTCTACATGCCTCGTTGCTTCAAAGTCCAGGGTAGCCCCGCTGAAAAAGATGTCCCTGCCACGTCTTGAGTTGATGGGAGCAGTCATTGGAGCAAGACTAGGAAACAACTTGCTAAAGCCTCTGAATATGGAGCTACAACAGGTTCACCTTTGGACAGATTCAATGATCGTACTACAGTGGATTCGCAGTCCAGCTTACAGATGGAAACAGTTTGTGTCAAACAGAGTAGCTGAAATACAGTCTTTAACCAACCCGGCAATGTGGTTTCACTGCAAAGGCAAGGCCAATCCAGCAGATCTCCCAACCAGAGGTCAGACCGTAGCTAATCTGAAAGAAAGCGGACTGTGGTGGAAAGGACCCCCATTTCTGACTACTCCAAATCTGTCTGAGGAAAGTGATGAAGATCAGAGTGTTGAAGACGTGACTAATGAGCTAAAACAAGTTCAGCAGATCAGTGTGCAACTCAGCAGCAGCAGTGACCAAAGTGAAACAGAACCTGTGCTAGATTTACCGAAGTACAGTAAACTGAAAAGGGTATTGCGGGTTACTGCTTGGATTAAGAGGTTCGTGCACAACACAAGTTCAAACTCAAGGAGAAGAGGTGAGTTGACTGCTGAAGAAATGTTTGAGGCTGAGAAGTACTGGACCAAAGTGACACAAGTTTGCAGTTTTAGTCATGAGATTAGTTTGATGAAAGCTGGAAAAACCCTGAATTCAGATTCCAAAATCAGAGATCTGAAACCTTTCCTTGATGCTGATGAATTGCTCTGTGTTGGAGGCAGATTGCAACAGTCAGACTTCAGTTACAGAGAAAAACACCCATGGATTCTACCTAGCAAAGGCAGATATTGTGAGCTGCTGGTCCAGTACAACCATGAAGTTACCATGCATTCTGGTCTAAGAGACACTCTTGTACAAATAAGAAGTAGACACTGGATTTTGCGAGGCAGACAACTCGTAAAGGGTATCCTGTCAAAATGTACTGTTTGCAAAAGATTTAAAGCAAAACCCGCACAACAGGACACGGCTCCACTCCCACGAGACAGAATAATAGAGAGCCCTCCATTCGCAGTGACTGGTATAGACTTTGCAGGTCCACTGTATGTGAAGAATGATCATGTGCTATGCAAGGCTTATGTTGCTCTGTTCACATGTGCAGTCACCAGAGCAGTGCATTTGGAGCTTGTATCAAGTCAGTCAACAGAAAGCTTCCTGTTAGCACTTAAGCGATTTGTTTCTAGAAGAGGATTGTGCAAGGTCATTTATTCAGACAATGCCAAAACTTTCAAAAGAGCAAACCAAGACCTCAGTGAGCTGTGGCATGCCATCAAAGATCCACAACTGCTGGAATACTTCTCAGGGAAGGGCATCAGCTGGCGCTTCATCGTAGAGCGAGCGGCCTGGTGGGGTGGATTTTGGGAAAGGCTAGTGAGGTCTGTAAAGACGTGCCTGAGAAAGGTGCTAGGAAGAGCATCGCTCACCTTTGAAGAAATGACTACACTCCTCACAGAAGTAGAAGCTACACTGAATTCCAGACCCCTTACCTTTGTCCACAATGAAGCTGACGAGCCACAGCCACTGACACCTGCTCACTTCCTGGTTGGTGAACGACTAACTTCACTGCCGCCAAAACCATTTCCTGCAGACCATGATCATACCACTGTGAGTAAGGAAGAGATGACAAGGAGGTGGGGATACAAAAACAGACTCATGACCAATCTGTGGAATCGTTGGAGGAAAGACTATCTGCTAGACTTGAAATCTGCACATTCTTGCAGCACACAGAAACCCACTGTGCTGAAAACAGGTGACATTGTTCTCATAGGAGATGCCAACATGCCAAGACAAACCTGGAAATTAGGAAAAATTGAAGAGCTGTTTCCAGGCAGAGATGGCAAAGTTAGATCCTGTGCTGTTCGCACATCCACAGGAACTGTATTAAGAAGACCCGTTCAGTTGCTTTATGCATTAGAGATTTAAGTTGATGAACAGTCGTTCATCGGGGGGGAGGATGTTGTAACTTAAATTAGATTAATGAGAGTCATAAATGTTTAGTACAATGTTTAATTAATTGTTTTCAATAATAAGAACATTAACGATATATATAGTAATTAATTGGGCTGTTCCCCTTTAAGAATTCATTTGCCCATAATGCTATTCTGATTGAGAGCTCCCTAAGAAGGGAACTTAGTATTTTATATGCTGCTAAAGAGAATTCATTCCCCTGTAAACTGCCTGAAACTACAGTAAACAAGTTCTTTGTTTTAATTCAAGTCGTCAGAGTTCATTATTGCTTGTTAAGTGAAGAAGACACGACAGTAACTGACCTATTACCTCCAATAGGGCCCTACAACACATCTTTGAAGACATAAAATCAACAGGGTAATTCCTGTCTCGTCTTTTTGCATGCTGTAAACAGTCAAAATTATTCTGAATATTAACTACCTCCCCAGCTAGAAAACGTAAACAAAGAACTGAATGGTCAGGGAGTCTACTATGATCACCAATCAAATTAAAACTTTCTGGACCAACCCTGTCAATAAGCTCAGAAGGGGAATAAACATTGAATTCAAGACATGTTTTCAAATCAACATGAGGTGTCACTATGTAATCAACAACAGCTTTGCCCCTTACAGAAATAGAAGTTGTCATTTTCAGGATTTAACCTCCCATTAAGTATACAACATCTAGAGTCCTTCAAAAATTCCATTAAGGTATGACCATGCTTATTTACATTTGTGTCCAAAACTATTCAAGGAGCAAGGTCATCTCCTTCCACATAGTCCTTAAGCGCCCCGGTTCGGCTGTTAACATCCCCACATATATTAAATTGAATCCACCTGGTTGGAAACAGTACATAGCAATGCCATTAAATGGCTCAAGTAGAAATCTGCATTCCTTCCCCAGACAGATGATTCTGGGGACAGGTAACATGAAATTAAAATAAAAGAATATTGCGATTCTCTATGCTCAAAGCGTAAACAAAATATTCCATCAAATGTTTTATCAACAATGTTAACTGAATACCGCTCCAACACAGCATTTTTAACCAAGAATCCAACTCCACCCGAGGCTTTAACAGCCCTCTTATGAGCAATACGGTTATGTCCAAACCAAGTAAATCCAACAAAGTCAAGTTTATCATTGCATGAGTGAGTTTCATTAAGGGAAATAAAGTCAGGGTCTAAAGATTTAAGTAGCAGTCTCCTGAGTTCACAGTTTGACAACGTCCACCCATTAACATTCCAGTGGGCTAACAAAAACTGTTCATTAACAAACCTGACGGGCTGGAAAAGCCCTTCTCAAGCATGACCGCCATCAGCTGCCAATCCCTCTCTCGTCCCACGTCGAGGTAACTGCGTCCGCTTCGCCATGCATCCATTGGCTGCCAAGTAGAAGTCCCTCCCAACTGCATTTTCACGGATCAAAGTTCTAAAATTAATGTCCATCATCCGTTCGGCATGTGATTTCGCTGAAGACACGTATACGTCCTTAAAGCTGTCGTTATCTTTTAGCTCCGATTTTCTGCGCAACACGGCCACTTACTCCTGAAACGAGCTCAGCTCCACTTTAACAAGTCCCGGTCGATCTCCACGCGCCCGCATCCGCTCCACCGCAGCGGGGCAGAGCGCAGTGTCACATCTAAGGCTAATGCGTAGCAGGTCATTCACTTTAGCCATTAAATCCTCTCCCTCTGAATGAGGAAGCCCCACAACAATCAGCAAAATATCTGGATAAAAACTCTTCTTCTTCGCCTCTTTCTTAGACATTTTTCTGCTCGATATTTGCCATTCGTGCACACAGAATTCCCACCTCAGTGTCAAGATTTGTCTTCATGTCTTTTATTGCGTCCTCTATCTCTTTCAGCACAACGTTCTGACTTTCAGACATCATCTTCTCCATCGATTCACACAACTTAACAACTCTAGAATTTACTTGCTTTTCCATGCTATCAATTCTAGCGTTGACTTGCTTTCCCATGTCAATCTTTATGTGGTCCAATCTTGCGTTAATTGCTTTCAGTTCTTTCATCACCGCAGCACTGCTGCAACACTCGGTGTGTCATTTTTGTTGCTGTTTCTGGAGGTTCGCCCTTGTTTGTCTTGATCCCCCATAATTTTGTCCAAAATTAGGCACTTCACCCCACAGAGCGAAGGTGTAAACTTTATAATTGCAATAATGATCAGTTTTAACCGATAAATCACGGATTTAGCTAAAGTTTATTCAAAAATTTGAAAGCATCAACACGCCAATTTACCATCTTGGCAAATCTCTATATTTATCACAATAAGTGATTATAAACATGATAGTCAAATGTGTGGATTACACATAAATGAATATGGAGTGAAGCGATGGACTGACATTAATTTATAAGTCTTTATGAGTTCATTAAAAGAGAGTTCTTGTGCCATACTCTGAAAAAAGATGTTCTGTGGGGACCAGAGGTTAAAAGGTCCCCTTAGGCATGTCAGTCTGGTTCTGCTGGGTGGGGGGAAGTGTTTATTACACTAATGGATTTACATGTGATGTCCGGCGTTGCATCTTGATTACTTGCCCCAAATTTGACAATCTCTTCTCCGAATTGAAATTGCCAATAATTGTTCTAGTGAGGTTAATGTTGAAAGCTGTTCTGTGAAAGGGTTGGTTGGTTGGTTATCTTGCTTGAGACTTGTGGCACGGAATGATGTACAACCTGTTGCCTTCCTTTTGGAATTTGGCTCAGATACGCTACATTGCGTATCTCCTCATATCTGTGTCAGTTCAAGTCACTTCAAGTCAAGTTGAGATTTACTGTCATTAAGCTACATGTGTGGATATAGAGTAGAACAAAATTTATTGTAGGAAAGGATCCTTGTTTCAGGAGCTAGGGTTTTGGATGAGGTTTCGGTGGGCGGTTAGGTGATTGAAATTGACTTCTATCAAAGCCTAGGGGAAAAAGATGTTGAGAAGTCTTGCAGAGTGGACCCTGATGCTGTGGTACCGTCTTCCTGATGGCAAGAGCTAAAAGAGACTGTGCGAGGTATGGGCCGAGGTCCTTCACAATACTGTTGGCTTTTCTGGAGCACTGTTTGCATCTGTGTTCACTTTAGTGATGCGCGGGTCATCTCATAACACGCGGGTCGGGTTGGGGCAGGTTAATAAATTGGTACTTTATTGCGGGGCAGGTCACTAAAAACTAAATTTAAAAAAATCAATTTATGTTGCATGGAATTTCAATTTTCAGTTCGTTCACCAAAATGATTCGCTCACTGATTCGTTCACTGACCATTTCTTCATATTACACAAATATGCCAGCAGTTGGCGAAAAAGAGTGTTTTATGTGTTATGTTTGACTTCAACGAACGTATTTACTTGTGACAAAACTGATTTGGCTTTATTAAAGTGTGTATGATCACATTAAATAGTCTAAAGAAATTGTTCAGATCAACAACGTGGAGTTATGTTCTGTATTCTAAATATGAAAACAAGCGTATGTGCACTAATAACTGTGCTTTGTATCTGCTGATTGCTGATCGAGATTTACATGCTTGCCCGACTGACCCTGTATACTCTTTCATTTAACCCCTTTGCGTGCAAACATCGCTGACGGCCCCAGTTTATTATTGTTTCACTTTCACAGCACATTAAACATCACTGTCTTACTTCATCTGGACAAACTGTGCATCAATGGAAAGTTTAAAGACTCAAGCTTCGATATTTGACCAATATTTTGATAAAACATTGTTGCAGTGACAGATATTTAGTGATTTATGTCAGGAGTGCAAAATAATAAATCCGTATTATGCCACATTTTGAATAGAAATTCACAACTCACTCATATAAAGTCACGTCAAGAGCGGTTTATTTGTGTTCACATAGACTCACTGAACAGCGTCAATAAGGATTTACAGACCAAAGATGCATATCTGCGGAGATATATGGATATATTTACTGATGTTTACTTCATATTTCTTCAGACAGAATCGTCATTTCTATTCATTTTCCACGGATTTACGCGATCAGATGATAAACAGCCTCTCCCAGCGATCTCTGTGTGCGTGCAGTAGTCACAGCTCGTGCGGTGTGTGACTCAGACTCTGATTGGGTCTTTCAAACATCAATCTTAGAGTTTCATATCTGGACACCGCCCCATCGTGTCACATGCTTCCTGCACACTTCCTGGTAGTTATCTGGCCAAAACAACACTGAAACACCTCTGTACACACAAAATATCCGAATAATAAAGCCGCGATTACGATAGTAAAGCTTGGTATGAGAATTTATTGAGATCTGGGGCGTTTTTATAAAAAAAATCGAAAATGTACATCGGAAATGCTAACTTGTGCAGCGATGAAAAAGGCTACAAATAACATATTTTTACAACAGTAAACGACCAAATTCCACCCCTGATCGCTAAAGGAAGTTATTATAAACACTCGATCGGGGTTTAAAGTGAGTTTTGAGTAAAAGTGTACTAATAATTTCATAAATTGTCAGATGTAGCTTGATGCTAACGTTAGCACCAATGCTACTAATAGCAGGTGCTTTTCTTCTTCATAATGCATTTTTGTCTCAATAATTCACGTAAGGTCGTAAGAAAATGTTTTGTTGTATTTTTATAGTAAGACTTTTGATAAATAAGGGCTAAATGCAAAGAGAGACTGAAGTGAGATCGCTGCTTTGTTGCTTTGTAAAGCCTGAAAAACCACAATCAAGGCTAATAAAGGTGGAATAAAAACAAAAGAATAATGATAAAAGAATAATGCGGATAATGTGTCATACTTGGCGGAGGTGTGAAAGAACCGTTTGGTGAGAACAATACAATCATGATTCGGGCAGTTTTCAACAGTGAAACATACACAAAGAGCACAGGAAAGTTTACATGTGAGATCTTACAGAGATGACAAGGGCCATAAATCAATCTGATTAGCCTTCTCTAAAAACACACATGACATGGCCTTAGAAAATATTTCATAAAATTCACAGTTTTACAGATTCGATTATGAAATTTTTTATGAAGTCTTGGAAGACTTGTGGCCTTAGCTACACTGTGTTTTCAAACTCATTTCCTACATCAACATTTTTTTAAATACATTTAAAACATATGTTTTTAATATTTTTATTTTTGTTTTTATGTTTGAGCTTATATATCTCTATTATCATAACAGTCTGAGTGATTCTGATTCCTGAACAGTAAACTTTAAAGTGTCAGCTTTGTGAACAAAGGTTGATTATTTATCTAGTCAGAAAGAATCATGAGCAGAAACCTTTTTATTTTGGGTATGTAATTTCGGTCTCCATGCCAAAAAAGGGGGGTTACTAGTAAGGGGTTAATTCATGAATGAGATGTATCAGTTCATTCAACTCGTTCACGAATGAGAAGATCACATATATCTTTTTTATTCTTTTCAATATCAAAGCATTAACAGCATATGTTTAGTGGGACAGTTTTTCCTCTGAGTAATGATGCATTTTGATTATTATGTCTGTGGTAGCTGACCAAAAGGTTTTATCCTATGAGAAGTATCATGTCATTCATGAGTTCATGTAGATCAGAGATAGGTGAGGTTGATCAGAGTTGGAGCTAAAACCCTGCTTTATTGAAACATAACAAATATGAGTAAAGAAGTCGAGTTATGTACCTCCGGCAGAATTTTTTTTAAGGTTTTCTGACCCCAAGATTAAAATAATCTCTGCAATTCTCCAGCTGTGATCCTTGGAGAGTCTTTGGTAACTCAAACTCTCCTCACTGTGAATTAGGACCATAGAGACACACGTCCTATTCCAGATTATTATTTTATTTATTTATTTATGTATTTATTTTTTGCTGATCTGAAAAATCAAATCATATCTGTAACTCAAAATCCATAATATGATCTGAGCCATGAGTTTTATGATCTGTTGCACCACTACTGTTGGAACATGCATAATACCTGAGGCTGGCTTCCATTTGAGCGTTTCGAAATCTTTCATTGTTTGCTGCTGATCTTATTTTTCATGTGAAATTACTCACCCTGGTTAACTGCGTATCTCCTCATATCTGTGTCAGTTCAAGTCATGTTCAAGTCAAGTTGAGATTTGCTGTCATTCCGCTACATGTGTGGATATACAGTAGAACAAAATTTATTGTAGGAAAGGGTAATTGTTTCAGGAGCTAGGGTTGTGGATGAGGTTTCGGTGGGGGGTTAGATGATTGAAATTGAGTGCTTTCAAAGCCTAGGGGAAAAAGATGTTGAGAAGTCTTGCAGAGTGGACCCTGATGCTGTGGTACCGTCTTACTGATGGCAAGAGCTAAAAGAGACTGTGCGAGGTATGGGCCGAGGTCCTTCACAATACTGTTGGCTTTTCTGGAGCACTGTTTGCATCTGTGTTCACCGTCTGCAGGCAGGTCTTGATGGACTACAGTTCCCATACCAGACAGTGATGCAGCTGGTCAGCACGCTCTCAGTGGTGTCCCTATAGAATGTGGTGAGGATGGGTGGAAGGAAACTTGCTCTATTAAGTCAGTGCAGGAAATGGAGCCACTTTTGTGCCTTCATGGAGAGTGACATGGTGTCAGTGGTCTAGGTGAGGTCTTCAGTTATGTGCAAGCCCAGGAATTTAGCACTTCTTCTAAAGTAAATCACAAACTCTTTTGTCTTACTCGCATTGAGGGACGGGTTGTTTGCACTACACCTTTCAACAAGTTGTGACACTTCCTTTCTGTAAGGTTTTTCAAGCAAACTTGATGGTGTGGTTGGAGGTAAACTTGGCATTGCAGTTGTGGGTCAGCAGCGTGAAGAGAAAAAAAATCAAGTCCTCAAAGAGGTAAAGCTAATGAGATAATAAAGTGACTAATAAAATTAAGATTTGGCTCGATTACAAACAAATTAACTTTTCTTGTTTGTACGTTAGAATTTGTCATAACCAACTCTGTGAAACTACTGCATGCAAGCACAGTGCTGCTCTAACTCTTCTCCAAATCATGCTGAACGTCTTCCTCTGACAAAGATCCAAGAACGTTGCATATTATAACCTCAGATTTAGTGCGAGCAGAAGAAAATTTCGGATCATACGATTTCTTAATTTTGCAGTGCAGTCAGCTGACCAAAAACTATGGCAATGAATAACAGAATGATATACAAAAAGTCCTTCACTTGCATGCATTTTATCAGATTTGCAACTTTGCTTCAAAAAAAATTGCTGACACTTGGAGTAGCACACTTAGTTTTAGCAACATCCATGTGCTTTTTGTGTGCATATGCTGCGTAATGTCGCCTCGGCCTCCGTGAGCAATGGAAAAGCGAGCCCCGCAAATGTTGCATCCTAATTTACTTGCCTCTGATACTGACTCTCTTTTGAGAAATGTAATCTCTTTTTGAAGATCATCATTAAATATACACGCACACTTCTTTGACATCTTTGCACCTGAGGCAAGCTTATCAATCCTCTCATCTCATGTACACTTAACTGTGACGTCAGATTCCGGCTTCACTAATGGTACGTTGATTATGGGAATTGTGATTGTGTGGAATTGTCCTTCTGCCTTCTCTTATTGGATGAAATTTGTTTTTCTCTAAAATATACTATGAGGTGATTTGCTAGTTTTATTAGGTTATTCTGTATGTATATATATATATATATATATATATATATATATATATATATATATATATATATATATTAACGATGAAATATGGGTCAGAACATTATTTTTTCATAATAAGTCGGGACACTAAAATTTGAGCTGAAATACGGGACTGTCCTGGGAAAAACGGGACGTCTGGTCACGCCCACATGGAAAAAACCTATATAAACATATATGTTTCAATATAGGTTTTTTATTATAATATATATATTTTTCGGCGCACAATTTTTTTAGCGGATAGGCATTTTCATCCACACGGATCTGCCATTTTGGAAGAGTGAAACCGATGTTTTGAAACCGGGTCCCAGAGTGGATATATTTGAAGACGCTGCCTTTGCGTTTCGTCTGGACGGCGAATCCGTACATTTTCTGAAAATATAACGTCATCAGCCCACGTCTCGCCCCTAGTCAAATACCACTACATCTCGTAACAGAAACAAAAACATGAACAAACACTGGACGATTATATATTTTTTTAACTAACATAAAGACGGATTAATAAATGTATTGTTCCATGTTCGTTTGTGTACCACGTGCAAGGTTTATCAGCAAATCCATGTCTTCTTCTCCGTTTTAAGTGTATCTCTGTGGAAGAATTAAAGCGCCACATGCTGGTCTGGCATGTATACTACATCGGTTTCGTGTGGACGCGGATATTTCGAGGGAAAAAAAGATCGGGGGTCGGTCTCCGTGTGGACGGGGCCAAAGAAGTAACGGGTTCTTACGGTTATGGATAGAAATGTAGCGGAGTAAAGAGTACAATATTTGCCCTTTAAATGTACTTGAGTAAAGTCATGAGTACTCCCCAAAAATGATACTCCAGTAAAGTACAGATCACTCAAAATTTTACTTAAGTACTATACTCAAATAAATGTACTCTGTTACTGTCCAGCTCTGTATATCATGTTAATATATTGCCATAGTTAAATTCCATAACGTGCCAATAACGTGTGATACCAATTTCACATGTTCGCACATACATAATTTCTTGCATAATTTTTTTTAGTAAATTCTTAGTTAGCATCATGTATGACAGTCAAAAATGAGATATGAGCTACAAAATGACCAGATCCTGCCATTAGCTATATAAAAGACATATCTTGTATGTATAGGGCTTATATGTGGATATGAAGAAGCAATACAGGAGACCTATATTTCCTGTATATGCACATATATGCACCTCAATTTTGCCTATATGTGGCATATATATGTATATATGCAGCATATATGGAGTATATACACATATGCAGCATTTATGGAGTATATATACACATATATGCAGCATATATGTGCATATACACTGCATATAGGTTTCATATATACGCATATATCCACTTATAGGTTCTTTCCATGTGGGACCCTTCAATTACATGACATGTGAAAGTCAAGTACGCCTCTGTGGACACTGAAGTCCACATATCAGTTGTAAGTACAACACTTGGAGCATTTTGCAAAGTTGCTTTAACTTTGTCTTTGCAGTCATCAAACATATCTAAAAAGATATGTTTCAGTCATTTTCTTTCTATTAGGGAGTTTGTATCTTGGGTCAAGAGCTTTTACAAATGCCTGGAATCCCTCATCTTCTACTACATCTATGGGATGGAGGTCCCTCACAATCATCTCTCCCAGGCTTCTTGTGAGTGCAGCTGCTCTTGGAAAATCATCTACAAACAACTCAGATAAAGTTTGCACTCTGCAAGTGAACGATGTCTTGTGGTGCCATCCCATAGAAGTTCAAAATCACTCTCACGGACCTTTTCCTGGACTGTGCCCAGCTGGTGGAATGACCTCCCAATCTCAATTTCGTACAGCTGAGTCTTTACTCATTTTCAGGAAACATCTAAAGACTCATCTTTTTCGCCTGCACTTAACCAACTAACACTAGAACTTTTCCTTCTCTTGTCTTTTCATAAAAAATAAATAAATAAATAAACAAATAAAACCTGGCTATGTGTTCTATACTAGACTAACTGAGACTTGTCATGGCACTTGTATACTGTTGTTGTTCTATTGTTGACCTGACTGCTTCTATTTTCATGTTTACTGTTTCTTTTGTTTGGGGGAAGAGCACGCGGTTCTGGCTTTAGAGACAGGCGAGTGCGAGCATTGTGAACTGCTCTCAGTGAAGATGCTTCGTGCTCATCTGAAATATTCAGACTGCACCCACCTTTTCATCGGAGGGCTCTCGTGCTGATTTGCATTGCCCTTTCGCTTGTGGTGTCACCAGATCCGCACATCCCCTCTTGTGATCTCTAAGTGCGCTGTGGTGCTTCTTCGGTTCACGAGGAGGATGATATATCTCTTGGGTCTTCGGGCCATGAGCAGCCTGCCTCTGAGCGTTCATCTCGCGAGATGGTCCTTCAAAAACCAGGGAGGTTAAGAAGCAGAGCGTGGCGAACCGTGCTCCCTCTCGTAGGGATTGGGGACAGGTTCGCCGTCCTCAGCCAGACATCAGGGCTGTCCTTGATAAGAAAAAATTTCTGATGCTCTGGCACCCTTGCTGGTGGGGGTAGTCCCTCACGGGATGGTGCGCACTCGAGAGCTTTTCGCCCCGCCCCCTGTACCCTCACAAAACTCCTCCATCTCCAACTCCTCCTCCCGCCACTTTGTGTGATTCGGGGGGAGGCGGTTGCCAGCAAGGTATTAGATGTTCCAGTGTTTTCTGACGTCATTCAGGACATGGAACATCTAACATCCCCTCAAAAGGAAGTATTAAAATTGGTACCACTCTCAGAGAGTCTGGCAGCGTGGAAACTTCTGCCGGGCATTTCTGCATGGGTGCTGGGCATAGTACAGATAGGATACAGGATCCAATTTATTCATCATTCTCCACGTTTCAACGGCGTGGTCTCCACTTCCGTGAAGCCGGAGCTGATGCAGGTACTGTCTCAGGAGCTACAAACTCTTCTGGGCAATGAGGCCATAGAACATGTTCCTCTTCCAAGGAGAGTCGGGCTATTACAGCAGATACTTCCTGGTTCCCAAAAAGGGTGGGGACTGCGTCCAATCTTGGATCTTCGATGCTTGAACCGTAAAGTCAAAGCGCTCAAGTTCAAGATGTTAACCATCAAGATTAAATTCGGCATTGCGATTGGTTCATCACGATCGATCTGAAGGACGCATATTTTCATTTAGAAATGTTGCCACAACACAGGAAATTCCTGAGGTTCGCTTTCGAAGGCGAAGTGTACCAATTTCGGGTTCTTCCATTTGGCCTAGCCTTATCACCCCGCATTAACACAAAATGCATGGATGCAGCACTGGCTCCATTACGACTCCAGGGCATTCGCATTTTGAATAACATCACAGATTGTCTAATACTAACACAATCGCAGGAGATGGCACCACAACACAGAGACATCGTGTTAGCTCATCTAATTTCTCTGTGAGACTCAACACAGAGAAAAGTGTTCTCTGTCCGGCCCAGAGAATGACTTATCTCGGGATCGTTTGGGATTCGATCACAATGCGGGCACAACTGTCTCCCGCTCAGATCGAGACCATTCGGCAGACCATGAGCAAGGTCAGGCTAGGCCAGGATCACACTGTTCGTCAGTATCAAAAGGTGCTAGGTTTCATGGCTTCACACATGGGACCATTTCAGTTGTGGCTAAAAGCGAGAGGATTTCAAAGTGACGCGCCGTTGGCTTCGTACACTATCTCTGTGGATCAGACCCCGGTTCCTTGCCTTGGGTCCCACTCTAGGGGCACTGTGTCATCGCAGATTGCTAATGACAGATGCCTCCCTGATGGGCTGGGGAGCAGTCTTGGATGGGTCATCAGCTCGATTGGCACATCAATTGCCTCGAGCTGATGGCCATATTTCTGAAATATTTCCTCCATCATTTAAGAGGCTGTCATGTCCTAGTGCGGGTGGACAACACAGCGACAGTCTCTTATATAAATCACCAGGGGTGTCACGCAATCTGACCAAGATAGCGAGGCAGATTTTTCTTTGGGCCCAGGACAGGCTCCTGTCACTCAGGGCAGTTTACATTCCAGGGCTTGAATGTGGGAGTAGATTTACTGTCCAGACAGGCACCACCGACAGGGGAATGGAAACTCCACCCGGAGGTAGTGAAAAAGATTTGGAGAAAATTTTACAAAGCAGAGGTGGACCTCTTCGCCTCCCATCAGACAGCGCAATGTCCTCTCTACTTCTCTCTGAGTCACTCAGCCCCCCTGGGTCTGGATGCGATGGCACACTCATGGCTCAAAATGAGAATGTATGCATTTCCTCCAGTCTCTCTGCTCCCGGGAGTCCTAGCCAGAATTCGCCAACAAAGGTCTTGCCTCATGCTGATAGAAGAGGGACCTTCTGTCTCAGGCAGGGGGCACAATATTCCATCCCAGGCCCGACCTGTGGAATCTTCACGTTTGGCCCCTGAAGAGTACCAACTGAGGAATACAGGGCTGTCGCCGGAGGTTATTGATACCATTCTTAGTGCTAAAGCTCCCTCCACCAGACAGAGTTATGCCGGTAAATGGGGTGTCTTTGACAGGTGGTGTATGGTACACAATGTTGATCCAGTCAACTGCCACATTGCTTCATCCCTGGACTTCATGCAAGAGAAATTGTCAACAGGCACATGCCCTGCTACTCTTAAGGTTTATTTGGCCGCTATTCCGGCTTGCCACGCCTTGATTGACGGATGCCACACGGGAGACACCCTCTGCTCTCTCGATTCCTTCGTTGGGCCAGACGGCTGAGGCCTGCACTGAAAACCAGGATGCCTTCTTGGGACTTTGCTATATTTCTCGAGGGTCTGGTTGAAACCCCCTTAGAACCTTTAGAGTCAGCGTCCGATAAACTTCTGACTTTGAAAATGGTTTTTCTCATGGCATTAGCTTATTTGAAGAGAATTGGGGATATGCAGGCTCTGTCTGTCTCACCATCATGCTTAGACTTTGCCCCAGGGAGAGTAAAAGTGATTTTGCCTCCTCATCCTGATTATCTGCTTATGGTTCCTGTACATCCGGTCATTCTAGAGGCCTTCTGCCCTCCGCCGTTCACAACGCCGGAGCAGGAGTTGTCCAGTGTCCAGTCCGTGCTCTTCTGGCTTACGTCCACCGCACTAGCCAGTGGCGTAAGTCGGAGCATCTGTTCGTCTGTTATGGTGGTAGTAACAGAGGAGCAGCTGCCACCAGGCAGACCATGTCTCACTGTGTCAGGGATGCTATTGCTTTGGCTTATGAGACGCGCGGTCAAGCTTCGCCTATAGGTCTTAGAGCTCACTCCACAAGGGTGGCTTCCTCTAGTGCTTTAGCAAGGGGTGCCCCCTACAGGTTTGTGATGCGGCAGGTTGGTCCTCTCCGCACACATTCATAAGATTTTATAGTTTGGATGACCATGCTACTCCCGGCTCTCGTGTCCTTGAGTTAACATCACAAGCTAATGTCTGAGGCCTTCTTGGGGTTTGATATCACACCTGCACAACCTTAGGGGTCCAGACATTTTTCAAGTACAGCGGCATGGGTATTCTCGTTCCCAATGTGCTGAGCAGCGCAGCATCGACTGAAGCTTTTGAAAGGGAATGTTCCCGGTTAGTTAACTGTAACCTTGTTCCCTGAGAAAGCGGAACGAGATGCTGCGCCGCAGCCTATTTATAGCCCTCTGTTGAGGGCGTGCGCCTCGATGACGTCATCAGAGGCTATATTACCACCGGGTCAATTCTATCGACGTGTTATACACATTATTCACAGCTGGTCACGAATAAGACGTTTCCCAATGTGCTGAGCAGCGCAGCATCTCGTTCCGCTTTCTCAGGGAACAAGGTTACAGTTAAGTAACCAGGAACAATCTTATGGATAAATTTACTACATGTGTAACTGGCATTATTTTTTTATTTAAGTTGTTTCCAAGCCAAAGTTATCCTTGGCCTTGATTGCTGTAACTGTCTAAAAACTTCAGCAGTTTCTCTCTGGTCTACCTCTTTTATACAAAAAGTTCTGAACTTTTCCCTCCTGATTCAGCAATCAATTTCATAAAGTAGTTTGTTTTTGCTTTGCATAGCTCCCTAAATACTTTATTTCTTAATCATTTAAAAACAAATATATCTGTGTTAGTTTTTGTTAATAATGAGTGTTTGAGCGCAAGGTCTCTTTTTTTCATCAGCTGAAAAATATCCTTTACTCTGCCATGGTAAAGCCTTTGTACATTGTCAATACTTCAGTATATTTCTGAATCACATCTGTTAATGTTTTCATCATTATTAGTATAGCAGGTATCTAAATCATGAGTTTGCTTTACATTATTCCAATTTATATTCTGCATTTCATCTTCAAGTTGGGTTATTTTATTCTTGGGAATACCTGTAAATTCAAATTTATGCCGAATATTACAGAAGGATTGTAGACGTTTTTTGGAGAGCTTTCTAACAATTCAAATCATATTGTGATCAGAAAGATTTGAATAAGTTGTACGTTTTACTCACTCGCTCATTTCTATTTGTGAAGATCAAGTCAATTAGAGCTTTACTGCTTTCTGTTAATCTTGTCGGTTCTTTGATTATTTGGTGGAAATTATGTTTTGAGTAGATTATTTTTAACTTTTGCCTATAACTATTACTTAACCAATTTATGTTAAAATCTCCTTGGAAGATTTAACTGTTTAAGTCATCTAAATCCTTGTACAAACGAAACACCATGTGAGGGGGATTATATGAAGTGACAATATTAAACTTCATTTTTGTTGACAACACTACAGTGATGCCCACACATTCTAACGTTGTGTCCAAATATTCCCTCTCGTCCACTTCGATCATCTGGAGGTGAACGTCTTTGTATTCTGAGATTTCGCCTATCATCTATGAGAGGCAAATAAATATTCTGTTATGGCTCCTAAACTTTATAACACATTGCCTCTGGCTCTTCGAACAAGCTGGTTAAGCTAGCGAAAAAGCTATTAATATATAAATATATATATTTTCGTGTGTTTATGTGATTATGATACTTTATTATTACTGTGGTATGTACCTGCAATCACATTTTCTGGTCTTGCAAAATGTCGTCCATCTACATATGACATGATTGTTTATTTTCTGTCATTGTAAAACATCATTACACTTGGAGCTATATAAATTAAACAATTACTGTTATTATATTTTTTGAACAACCTAAATGTAAAAAATGTTTTTCTCTTTACGACACTTTTTCCTATTGTGTTGTAAATGTTAGATTAATTGTATCCTGACGAGACGAATTAAAATAAATAAAAATTTTTCTTGCTGTGTTCCATAAAATATTAAATAAATGTTGTCTCTTGAGATAATTCATATAAATTCTTATATAAATTCTTCTTGATAAGAAACGCACACTTGCGTAAGCCCCACGGCCAGCTGTGTGCCTCTGCGGCCGTGCCGAGAGATCTCTCGGTCAGGGAGTAGAACAACTGGCAGTGAGAGGTCTCTGGAGAAGCAAACAGGTCTACCTGAACGGCTCCGAACCATCTCCAAATCAGCTGGACCATCAGGGGATGGAGTCACCATTCTCCTGGGAGCATTGCTCGAGACAGCTCGTCAGCTGTATGGTTGAGCAGGCCCGCAATGTGAACGGCACAAAGTGACCTCTGAACCTTAAGACTCCAAAGGAGGAGGTGGTGGGCGAGTTGTGAAATGCTGCGGCCACCATATGCCCCAGGAGCCTCTGAAAAAATTTCAGTGGGACTTGAACACAAGACGCCAGCAGTTCTGTTTATTAACCGCTAGAGCATCAAAAGTTACCTACCGCAGCTTTAATGCTATATGGAAAATGTATTGTGTAACTTCATTAACATTAAGAAAACTGCTTACTTACATGAAATGTATGTAGTGACTGATTTAGAGTAGAAACACTTCTGTATTAGAAATAGTTTTTATGATAAATGGACGATATAGTATAGTAGTTAAGGTGTATTTCACAGATGGTTAAGAGGAAAAAGAAGAGGAAAAGGGCTAAAGCAATGTGAAGTAAACAAATGAAAGCCTCGACAGAGGAGTTGGCAGCACTCCAGGTGATGACATCAGAAGAGCCAGCGTTCGACGTCTGTGTATAAAAGACTGAGAGAGAGACTCGACGGACGGATAATGAACAAGCACAGTATCCCTCGACGCCTGATACCAGCTGATTATACCTTGATTTTGTAACTTTACTATTGTACGTTGATATAACTTGTTAACTTTAATAAAACACATATTAATAAAATACATATTATTGACAAGTTATGGTCTGCAAGAGGAGTAATTTAAGAGCCGTAAGCAAGAACTGACCACAGGGAAGTCTACTGAGCAAATTGTAAGTACTTTCAGAATACTTATAGTTTTGTCCAGAGTCAACTTTTCTTACCTACCTGAGAATAATAAATAAATAGGTGAAAGGTGTATAGATAAAGGAGACACCATAAAACAAACTACCTGCCCCTCTAGGACTCTGGGGATCTCTCCACCTGTCTTTCGCTGTCCTCAAGTAAGCTTGTGTCCTCCAGGCAGCCGATTCCTCTCTGCTCACGCTCGGTGCTGTACTTCACTGCTGGTTCAGCAGAAGCAGGTTTGACCTCCGCGCTGATCATGCTCACTGAGTGCTGGCAGTTTTGCTATCCGGCTGATGAGTCTACAGAGTTTTGTCACAGATTAATAAATGTTGAATTTTTATTCGCCTGCTGTTGGATCCTGGTCTCGTTTCTGACATTAAAAGTGGTTGTAATCAGGGCTTGACATTAACTTTTTTGATCACTAGCCAATGTGGCTAGTGGTTTTCCAAAGTTACTAGCCACACAGCATTTTTACTAGCCACATTTTTGTTGTTGTGAAATTACCTGATAAAAGTTGACTATGGCGTGCTAATATTTTCTTGAACTAGATTTACGCTTTTAAATGTAAAACCACTGGACACACCCAAATGAAGATTACATAAATGTATGACAATACACAGGTCATTACATTGTCATTAGCTCTGATAATGTTGTGTGTAAATCTCCTTTTTTAAATAAAACCATGTATTAAGATAAAGACATAACAAAGTAGCTTCTTATTGCATAATAAAAGTGGTGCATGGATGTAGAAGATTAATAAAAAATATAAAAAACTAAACAGAAAAGGAAACCTTTGGCATTAGAAACACTGTCTGTTTAAATATCAGAATCAGACTCAGAATTACTTTATTGAACCACACTGGGAAATTCTTTGTTACGGTTGCAATGGAAAGTAGGTCAGTCTCGAAACCTCACGAAAAATGCATGCCATGGTTCGGACAAAGTTGCTTTAATCTTCATTAAAATTTGAGGGGAAAATATATTGGGATCACAGGGATGATAATAGGTGAGGGCCAACCAATGGGATTTCTCGTTTGCACATTACCTTAAGCACAAGGCAACACTGTGTGCATGTGCTACTTAATGTCAAGCCCTGGTTGTAATGTCTGCTAAGTTGGCAAATGGCTTGCCCCGGTAATGAACTACGAATCACAAACTTGTTTGGAGTTTGCCCAGCACAATCCACTACCATTGTTGACATTTCATTTTAAAATGCTCAGTGTAATGCAGAAAAAACTTGGATAGTATAAAAGTAGTCTGTCAACAAAATGAGTAGGAAAAACTGCATTTAATAAATATGAAGTGAAATTACATTTAACACGAAATTAACTATAATTGTATTTGCATACAAGAAATATTTCCATGGTGAACAAAAATCTACACATTTTGACTAGTGTGGTGTTTTTGGCCAAGTCACTGACACAATAACTATGTTCTGAAGCATGAACTAAATGTTTTGGGTGAGTTACTACATTAAGAAGACACAGGTTCAGATCACCCAGTTGTAGTTTATAGGATGTTAAGAGCATTTTGAAAAATCTACTTTAGCCTTTCTATGACTGAGTTTATGATTAACTAAGGATTAAGGATCCTCTCCACCAGTAAGCTGGTGTGTGGTGGGCGTTCTGGCGCACTATGGCTGCCATCGCATCATCCAGGTGGATGCTGCACACTGGTGGTGGATGAGGAGATACCCCCTGTCTATGTAAAGCGCTTTGAGTGCTAGAAAAGCGCTATATAAATGTAAGGAATTATTATTATTATTATGATTAATTACGAAGTGCAACTATTCAGCATATGCACAGTAATAAGTGGTATTCTGCATTTACTAAAAGACTAAACAATGGCCCACATAAGGACCCACAGTCAGCCCAAAATCTGCCCACATCCCACAGATTTGGCCCACAGAAAGTCCATGTTACACCCCGTCTAGGGGTGAAGGATACATGAAATGAGAGTCAAAGGAGGGTGGATCAGGACAGACCAGTTTTTAGCCTGCAGGAGCCAATCAGTAGAGAGTTTGTGAGAGTTTGCCCACTGGGGCCCCACCTGGCCCACACAATTACTAATATAGTGACGTTTACCTATTTTAGTCTACGTTTTGTGCATGAACTAAATGGTGGCAGTCAAATGTGAAAAATGAAGAAGAGGAAACATGGATGCAGCTCTAAATACTTTTGTTGATTTGTCCCCCAGAACCGTTTGGAAACCTTGTCAAACTGAGGAACATGAAAATGTCACAGAATGAGTTTGTGAATGTGGTTGCAGGTCTTTCTGAAATGTAAAACACATTTAAGATCTCTCTCCAGTGTGAATTCTCATGTGAAGCCTAAGGTTTCCCTTCAGTTTGCATCTCTTGCCACACATCGGGCAGGTGAAAGGCCTTTCTTCACTGTGAACGCTCATGTGAGTCTGAAGGGAGGTTTTCAGTTTGAAACTCTGTCCACACTCAAGGCAGGCGAAAGGCCTCTCTCCTGTGTGAATTATCATGTGGACCTTAAGAGTCCTCTTGTTTACGAAACACTTTCCACAGTGATCGCACATGTTAGGCTTCTCTCCAGAGTGAGTTGTTACGTGATTCTTCAGGTGGTTTGCATCTGTGAAACTCAATCCACACTGACCACATATAAAACACTCCTGTCTCGAATGAATCTTCTTGTGATTTCTAACGGTTGCTTTGTGTCTGAAGCGCTTTCCACACTGATCACATGAAAACGGCTTTTCACCGGTGTGACTGTTTATGTGATAGTCAAGGTTTATCTGTGCTGTGAAGCTCTTTCCACACAGTTGACAGCTGTAAGGCTTCTCTCCGCTGTGAACTCTCATGTGTCTGTCAAAGCTTCCCTGTTGACTGAACCGGCTTCCACACTGAGGACAGGTGAAAGGCTTCTCTCCAGTGTGAGTCCTCATGTGGACGGTGAGGTTTCTTTGGTTGCTGATCCACTTTCCACACTCTGAGCAGATGACACGTTTTCTAATCCGGGTCCTTTTAGGTTTTTTTTGTGAGGAAGTCTCTTCAGTCTGTGAACAACTAACAGAATTTTCTTCATTACTGAATTCATGATTTTTATACCGATCTTTACTCTTCTCTACCAGCGTCATCAGGCCTAGAATGAAAAGAGACAAATACAAGTTAAACCCTGAAGAAGGAAAAAAATATTTTGAGTTTAGGTCCGACCTGCTTGTAATTTTGAAGACCTTCATTTGATTAGAGTTGGAGCTAAACTCTTAATATATATATACTTTAAATATTGTCCTTTCAACAATGCTGAAGAATTGTATTTGTGAACTGTACCAGTCAGGATCTAAGCCCCATTGTAAACAGAAACTGCTAACTCAAGTTATATTTTTCCAGAGCTATACATAGATAACAACAGTCTCATGAATGGTTCATGTCCTAATAAGATTATGACCACTTTGTTTGTGTAAATGAAGAGAGTGATGAAACACACATATGGAGTGCCACAAGGCTCGGTATTGGGCCCTCTGCTTTTCTCCTTGTATGTGTTTCCCCTCAGAGACATTTTAATTAGATTTCCTCTCAGCTTGAAGAAACACAAATTTCCAGGTTATGATAAGGTTGGTAATTTCCTTTCCTTTTCCTTTAATTTGGCCAGTCACTGCTGTGATTTTAACATTATTATGAGGATATAAAATGATATATGTATCTACAAACCACTTGAAAAGTAGATTGATCACAATATAAAATCATCAGGTCACCATGTGAAAGCCATCCGGGTTGGAGTTTGTCTTGTATACGCAGACCTATACAGTTTGACAACATACAACAAGCTCTGAAGTGAGAATTAATCATTGTTTCTTCACAAATCAGTCAGTCGCTCCTGCTTTGCAGCAAGTGCTAATGGCAACTGCATTTCACCATCTTCGTCTTTATTTCAGCAATCAGGTTTGACGAATGCAAATAAAGTGTTTATTGTTCATCCAGCCACGTAAGAAAACATGCATGATCACAAAGGCAAGTCGTGTTTGACTATTGTAAGTTAATGCTGTTAAATATAAAAAAAATAATAAAATCATATCACATTCAAGTAACCTGAAGTGTACTCAAATGTATCTCATTTCTGAAACACAAAATTACCAATAAAAGCTCAATAGAAAGAGTGACAGCTGAAGTAGTACATGCATAAGAAATGTGTTTTCACATACAGAACTGATCCAAAAAAGATAACTACAGACAGTTGATCAGTCATATTTTCATGGTTTGCCTATTAAAACGTTTATTAGTTTCATACTTAAGTGATAGAAAATATTTTTATACTGTTTTAAGACAAAAAGGACATTTTGGATGTAATGTTAGACTCCATCATTTGTTTGGCCTGCTTCTCTGTTGTTTTCCCTAATGTAATGCTGCATTACTGGTCATGTGAGCTCAACACATTTCCATTAGGAAATCAGAGCTGGACTTTATATCAAGGATCAAATGAGTGAAAACCGACCGATATCTTCCTCAGTCTCTTCTTGTTTCAGACTGAACACTTCTTCAATCCTGATGTCTTCACTCTCCTCTTTAATACACGCCATCTTCATAACTCTGTCACGTGGATCTCTGTGTGTTTGAGATGAGAGTAATAATAAATACTGCACACTGAGTCTCTGGATTAGTGTATAAACTGACGCATCTTTTCCTTTACTCACACAAAATAACAAGCTTTAACGACAGATAAAGTATTACAATGTCACATTCAATAACAACGAAGCCATTTTACAGCCATTTTATAAAACGGTTTAAGCGGACTGCATTGATTTAAACGCTTTAAAACCATAATCTGTCTTTAGTCGAATCACAACAAACGCCGAGCGCGGCGCAGCCCTGTGACCTCACGGAGCCAAACCAGAATAAAAGTCTTGTTTACTCACGAACACAAAAAAGGAAATACATATTAAAATACATGTCGTTCAGTTGTGTGATGGACATTTTTTTTGGCCATTTTGACAGCCCTTACGTAAACATAATATATATATATATATATATATATATATATATATATATATATATATATTTACATATTACATATATACATACATATATATATATATATATATATATATATATATATATATATATATATATATATATATATATATATATGTATATATATATATATATATATATATATATATGTATGTATGTATGTATGTATGTATACATATACATATATATATATATATATATATATATATATATATATATATATATATATATTATGTTTACGTAAGGGCTGTCAAAATGGCCAAATGTCCATCACACAACTGAACGACATGTATTATAATATATATATATATATATATATATATATATATATATATATATATATATATATAAACACAGTAAACAAACTTTGTTTTCCTAAATTTTATTATTTACATGGTTAGGATGGATTAAATGCATGGATTAAATTAGGATTATTTACATTTCGGATGGGTTAAATGCAGAGAACAAATTCTGAGTATGGGTCACCATACTTGGCTGAATGTCACTTCACTCACTCACTTAGTGTTATTACAGATCAGCGCGTGAACGAGACTTTTATTTTGGTTTGGTGACGTGACGTCATAGGGCTGCGCGCGCTCCTGCATCTGCTGTGAATCGGAGGAAGAAAGGTTTGTGATTTGAAAGCATTTAAATGGTTTAGACACCAAACCATTTAGTCCAGTTGGTTGTTTTTACAGCAGCTGTTATTTGTTGTTAATGCATGTATAGTAATGCTTTCTCTGACATTAATGAAGGACATGTTGTACTCGTATAGCGCATCCACTGACAAACAACAGGAAATGTGCGTCTCATGTCGTTTGTCATAAACACTAATTCAGTCTATGGTAAGAACCTATGACGGAGAAACTCAACTTTTAAACCACGAGTCACTGAATCAGTCGCTTCTTGAAATGATTCAGTGAAATGATTCAGTGATTCGAATCAGCGCACGCGGCTCAGAACAGTCAACAACAAACACAAACATTACAAATCACAGCAAATATTAGCATTAAAGAGTTTAATCTGTTAAACGTAATCTGCAAATCGGAATACATAGTGTGAAACAAGTTTATTATTATTATTTATTTTATATAGCGCCTTTAAAAATAGCATCTCAAAGCACTTTACATAAAAATATGAAATTAAAAGATACACGTAACAGTGCAGGCAGTAAAAAAAAAAAAACGAATGAAATGGAAAAAATAAAATAAAAATCCAATTTAATAACAAAGTAATAGGGGTGCTCCGATCACGATCGGCCGATCGTTATGCGCATCTCGTCAGTAAAGCCGGTTTTCTAATCAGCGGTTAATTCCATCAGGTGCGTGATTTCTCATAGAGCAGCTGTTACTACACAGAGCCGTTGTTAACTGAGAAGATGGGCCGATAAACGCTGAAAATTAACGTGATTTGCGCATCTTCTCTATTAACAACGGCTCTGTGTAGTAACAGCTGCTCTATGAGAAATCACGCACCTGATGGAATTAACCGCTGATTAGAAAACCGGCTTTACTGACGAGATGCACATAACGATCGGCCGATCGTGATCGGAGCACCCCTACAAAGTAATGACATGAATCACATAAAAGCTATCCTAAAATAGTGTGTTTTAAGGGATGATTTAAATCACTAAGGGATTCTGCGTTCCTAATCTCAGAGGGCAGGGAATTACACAGTTTAGGAGCCAAAGAAGAGAAAGCCCAATCCCCCATAGATTATAAAATGTGTTGTTCGGACAGTTAAAAGACCAGCTTCAGAAGAGCGTAGAGCTCGTTTAGGAGTCTAGAGGGTTAAAAGCTCACACAAATATTGAGGAGCCAAATGAATCAAGGCCATACGTGAGCATGAGACTTTTAAAACCAATATGAAAACTATCTGAACCAATAAGCATCACCCCAGTCTTGTCACTGTTTACACAGATCCAATTTTCAGACGTCCATGTTTTAATCTCAGTAAAACGTTGAGAGAGAAGAGACACAGGCATCAGGTTTTGAATGTAGATCTGAGTGTCATCGGTATAAAAGTGTAAGTTAAGACCAAGAGTTCTCAAGAGTTGGCCAAATGGAAAAATGTAAGGAGTCAGTTCATTAAAAAGAAGACGTTCAGATTCTTTGTATGGTGTTTCAGTTAAACAGACAAGGTCTGTTCTTAGAAAAGTCTATTCTGAGTCTGAAATACCTCCATTTGTTTTTATTATTCTGATCTTAAACACAGAGAAGCTCCTGTTGAAGAGACTGAGACACACACTGTTATAAAGATGGAGTTTATTAAAGAGGAGAGAGAAGAAATACAGATTGAAGAAACAGTCAAACATGAAGAGACGGAGGAACAAACAGGTTGGTTTTCCTTCTCAAAGCTGAACTCATTTGATTTGATCCTTATTAAAACGACCAGCTCTACAGAAATGAGTGAGAAGCCAATAGTAAACCCATTCTGTATCCTTTGTTTAATTATAGTACTTGAATAAAATGGCGTATTCCTTCTCACACATGGGATCATTGCTTCTGTCAGCTTCCTAAGACACATCACTTAGTGTTGTTTACTGAACCAGACGTCAGTTAAGGTTCACTAGCAAAAATTACATATTTATTTCAAATGTTAGATTCTTTTTTTCCCTGGCCTGAATCACAATTAAAAATTCCTCTTATTTTCAAATATTTGCGAGTCTGTAATCTACTGTCATGTTTCCTTCCTGTTTACCGTGTCCATGCAGTTATGTTCTAGTTTCCCCGTGCATCAGACTAAATGATGTGTGGTATCACTGGGGGGTGGGGCGTTCCCTTGCTTTCCATTTAAATAACAAATAAGAAAGCTTTCCTTGATGTCAAATAAAATAAATAAATGACACAAAGTTTAAAGTCAAAATCAGCAAACACTGTGGAACCAATTAAATAAGAAACAAATGTTTACAAAATGTTTGCAAAAACTTCCAAAATCACCTTAAACTGTAATCGGCTTTTCAAAATCTCAAATATTGCAGACGCTTCTGCCTTGTGTCTCTAAACTAAATCATGCCCATGTGTCTTAACTCACAAATCACATCTGAAGATCCCCAATGAAATCATCTATACTTTCCTTCTAATATGCTGATTTATCATCAGTGTTCGTGCTTAATTTTGATTGTGTAACCTTTGATAATTATTCAGGATTTGTTAAGATGTTTAAAAATAATGATAATAGTCTTTGATGAATATTAAGTTTTTAGTTTTTATTTTCTCTGTATTTTTGGTCAAATAAATGCAGGCTTGATGAGCATTAGAAAATTCTCTCAAAAACATTAAAAATAGTGATGGGTCCAAACTTTTGAACGCTACTGTATGTACATATTAATCAAACTTTATCCAAGTTAATCTCTTTTTATTTTTTTGTTTGATGAAGATGTTATTATGATTACTTCTTTTACTTTTGTAGGAATTTTTATAGTGTTTTTTTTTCTAATCAGCTCCCGATGCAATGTCCTTCACTGTACTCACAAATTCAGGCCTGTGATCAGCTAGAGACATAAAAGAAGGAAAATCTGACCATACCCCCAGCACTCATTATTACAAATATATTGTACAAGTACATACTGTCCTTTAAATAAAATAAAAAGCAGCATTTAATAATCATGATAACAATATAATATAATAAAGTACCATAATGTATTATAGTAAAGTATATAGAATTATTATTATTAAAGTACCTGCCAAAAATTGTGGAAAACATTACAAGTATTAATCATTTTAAAATAACTATGTTGTGTTCATCGAGAATGAATTTATTTGATCAAAATTAAGTAAAAAGTTAATATTATAACAAATAAGTTTTCAATTTTAATATATTTTAAAATGTAATGTTATTCCTTGAAACAAAGCTGAATGTTCTTCATCATTACTCCAGTTTTCAGGGTCACATCATATTTTAGAAATTATTATAACTTATTTGACTATCAAGAAACATTTCAGATTATTTGCAATGTTGAAAACTATTTTGCTGCTTCATATTTTGTGTAGAAATGATGCACTTTATTTTTTCAGGATTTTCTGATAAATATAAAGTTTAATGAACATTATTTATTTGCATTTATCAAATTTATTAATTCAATTTGTTAATGCATTTATTAATTGTAAATGTCTCCACTCACTTTTTATCACTTACATGCATGAAAAGACTGAATAATATAAAATGAATAATATTATAAATCTCTTTATTAAATCTTAAACAAATGTTTAAGTAGTATCATTGTTTCCACAAAAATAATAAGCATCAAAACTGTTTCTAACATTTATAATAATCAGAAATGTTTATTGAGCATCAAATCAGCAAATTAGAAAGATTTCTGAAGGATTGTGACTGATTCCCAGGAGTATTCAGGTCACGTCTGCTGATCCAGAGACTGTTCATGTTACGTCTGCTGAGCCAGCGCCACAGTACAAAATTGCCGCCAGCCCATTGCCACTGCACAAGGTGGCTGCCAACCCAGAGATACTGCCCAAGATGGCCGCCAGTCCAGAGTCATTGCACAAGATAGCTGCTTGTCCAGCACCTCTGCACAGAATGACAGCCACAGTTGACCCTCCAGAATCGAGTCAGGCTCCTGTTGACTTTCCAGAGTCAAGTCAGGTTCCCGTGGACCCTCCAGAGTTTTTCTAGAGTCAGGGCTAGTCACCGATGACCCTCCAGAGTCGGGGCTAGTCACCGTTGACCCTCCAGAGTCGGGGCTAGTCACCGTTGACCCTCCAGAGTCGGGGCTAGTCACCGTTGACCCTCCAGAGTCGGGGCTAGTCACCGTTGACCCTCCAGAGTCGGGGCTAGTCACCGTTGACCCTCCAGAGTCGGGGCTAGTCACCGTTGACCCTCCAGAGTCAGGGCTAGTCACCGTTGACCCTCCAGAGTCGGGGCTAGTCACCGTTGACATTCCGGAGTCAAGTCAAGTCCCTGGTGAAATTCATGGACAAGGGCAAGTCACCAATGAAATTCACAGGCAGCGTCCAGTCACCAGTATTCTTCATGAGCAAGGTCAAGTCACCGACTATCTTCATGGACAAAGGTAAGTCACCATTGATCTTCATGAACAAATTCAAGTCACCATTGATCTTCATGAACAAATGCAAGTCACCAGTATTCTTCATGAACAAGGTCAAGTCACCATCGATCTCCATGGGCAAAGTCAAGTCACCAGTGTTCTTCATGGGCTAAGGCAAGTCACCAATGATCTTCATGAACAAATGCAATTTGTTCACCTCTCTGCTGAACTACTTGTGGTCCTCTGCGCCTCCCGGGTGGGCCTCTGTCTCGACCACAAGGACATGGTGGTCTTCTGCTCCGCCCTGGAATCCTGCCCGGTCGGCACTGTCCTGGGTCCCTGAACGCCCTGACCCACCCTGATCTCCTGTTGTGTTGTTGTTGTTTTTTGGTTGTTTGTTCACTTCCTGTTCCTGCTCCCCTCTGTGAGCCTGGCCCTCCGTCCCTCCCCTGATCCTCCACCGGTCCACCTCCCTCCTGGTCTCCCTGTTTTCTGTTGCACTTCTGGTCTCTGTTCCCCGCTTTACATGTTCCTCGTCTCTGGTTTCCCCATTAAAAAAAATAATAATTTACCTGGCCCTCCGTCCCCTGAGCCTCCACCTGTACACCTCCCTCCTGGTCTTGTTTTGTCAGTCATGTCTTGAAGCGTCTGGTAGCCGCTCCGTAGTGAGCGGGTATTGTCACAGTGTCTGGTTTGTGTTCCCTGGGTATCCACTAGATGTCCTCCTTCCCCACGGTGTCTGTCACTTCCTGAACCACATTCCCCACGATCTCTGTCTTCTCATTGCACTCAGCTGTTACTAATCATTAATCATTGCACTCAGCCAGTTCCCCATTAGCGTTTGTCATCTCCCTGTGTATTTATACCCTGTCTGTCTAAATATTTGATATGATATTCACGTCCATTCAAGTCTTGTTCCTGCCATGTGTTTTCTTGTCTGTTTATGATTGTTTGGATTGCTACTTTGGTTTTGATCATGCCTGGACTGATTACGATTTGGATTACCCCTAAATAAATACAAACCTGCATTTGGATCTCTCTCGCTGTGTTTTCCTGTGTCCCGATCGTGACACACAAACTGTTGTACAAGAATTGTATTGAGTACCAAGTATTGAGTACATGTGCAGTAAATGAACATACTTTCCAGAAGTACAACAATTCACTAATATATATATATATATATATTTTATTGGTCTAATGAAGGATTCTAACTTGAGATAGTGAATTGGTGGGTTTTTGTTAAATGTGAGCCAAAATTAAAAGAACCAAAGACTTAAAATTTAGTTGGTGTGCATTTAATTTATTTAGTACACAAGTTTCACAATTTGAGTTGAATTGCTAAAATTAATGAACTTTTCCACAACATTCTACTTTTCTGAGAAGCAGGCATGTTATAGCCTGTTACGTATTTTGTATGATTCTATTCATTTTATAAAATTCGTTCGTTTTTCTCCCTTCACAGAAGCTCTGCAGGTGTGTGATGAGATATGGTGTGTGTATCCTCATGGTCTGCTGTTTACGCTATTCATGCATATAAAGCTAAAGCCCTTAATAAAACAAACAAACAATAAAAACATTATAATCTTACCGGTCTGTGATTGACTAATGAAATTTGATAATTGGTCAGGAAAATAACCTAAATGAAAATAATGCTGTCATTCTACAATTCTTGACCAGATGTATATGCTGCGCACAAGTTCAGGATAAAAAAAAAATATTGTACAAAAGGTAAGACCAGACGTGAGACTTGATGGTATCCACTGCTCACATCCATATCGATAAATTCCAAGTTTTGAGTTTAATCGACCATACGCCAAATTTTCAGTAAATGAGGCCCAGTGTGTCATAAGCTCTTTAGCCACTGTATTTTAAATAAACTAGGCCTCATTTGTTGACCCTGCAGCATTTCTAGCATGTAATAAGGTTGTTCTACAAAACCAGGATTGAGAATTTAACATTTTCCATAGAATTAATTAATTGCAAGTACATTACTAGCAATCCCACATTTGATATTTTCAATATACCTTGGAGAATTGTGTTGTTCCTTAGGGTTATGAAGAAATAATAAAACTGTTACTGGCATGATAGTGAAATCTAATGTTAATGTCTCTTAGAAGACCTATACAGTTGATTTCACTAATTCCATTCAAAAAGTGACATTTGTATATTATATTTATCCATTTAACACACTGATATATTTCGTGTTTATTTCTTGTAATTTTGATAATTATAACTGACTATTAAGGAAAATGCCAAATTCATTATCTCAGAAAATTTGAATAAAACTTAAAGGAACACTACGACTTTTTGGGACTTTAGCTTATTCACAGTATCCCCCAGAGTTAGATAAGTCCATACATACCTTTTTCATTTCTGTGCGTTCTGTAAGTGTTATTTGACGCACCCACCGCTAGCCTAGCTTAGCACAAAGACTGGATGTAAATGGATAATGGTAGCATAGTAATCCTAATAAGTGACAAAATACAATGAAATTATTTTTAGAGATCTTGGCCAACTGAAAAGTATGAACATGAAAAGTATGAGCATGTACAGCACTCAATACTTAGTTGGGGCTCCTTTTTGTCTGATTTACTGCAGCAATGCGGCGAGGCATGGAGTTGATCAGTCTGTGGCACTGCTCAGGTGTTATGAGAGCACAGGTTGCTCTGATAGTGGCCTTCAGCTCTTCTGCATTGTTGGGTCTGGCATATCGCATCTTCCTCTTCACAATACCCCATAGATTTAGGACCACAGGTCAGGCGAGTTTGCTGGACAATTAAGAACAGGGATAGCATGGTCCTTAAACCAGGTACAGGAAGCTTTGGCACTGTGTGCAGGTGCCAAGTCATGTTGGAAAATGAAATCTGCATCTCCATAAAGTTGGTCAGCAGCAGGAAGCATTAGGTGCTCTAAAACTTCCTGGTATATGACTGTGTTGACCTTTGACCTCAGAAAACACAGTGAACCAACACCAGCAGATGACATGGCACCCCAAACCATCACTGACTGTGGAAACTTTACACTGGACCTCAAGCAACGTGGATTGTGTGACTCTCCTCTCTTCCTCCAGACTCTGGGATCCTGATATTCAAAGGAAATGCAAACTTACTTTCATCAGAGAACATAACTTTGGACCACTCAGCAGCAGTCCAGTCCTTTTTGAAGCGAGAGGCTTCTGATGCTGTCTGTTGTTCAAGAGTGTCTTGACAGGAGTGCGACAGCTGAAACCCATGTCTTGCATACGTCTGTGTGTAGTGGTTCTTGAAGCACTGACTCCAGCTGCAGTCCACTCTTTGTGAATCTCCCCCACATTTTTGAATTGGTTTTGTTTCACAATCATCTCCAGGGTGCGGTAATCCCTATTGCTTGTACACTTTTCTTTCCCTTTGCCTCTCTGTTAATGTGCTTGGACAGAGAACTTTGAGTTAATTAGCTGATTAGAGTGTGGCACCAGGTGTCTTCAGTATTGAACCTTTTCACAATATTATAATTTTCTGAGATACTGAATTTAGGAATGTTGTTGTCGGTTATAGTCATCAACATAAAAAGAAAAAAAAACATTTGAAATATATCAATCTGTGTGTAATGAATGGAATTAGTGAAATAATTAAACTTTTTGATGATATTCTAATTATATGACCAGCATCGGTAGATACATGAAAATCAGAAGTCCTAATACTGAGCCCTGTGGCACTCCATACTTGTTTCTGATGAGATGGTCTTTTTTAAACAAAGTGGTAGCAGTCAAAGAGATAAAAAAATAAATCATCCTAATTCTTGTTTATAAGTGCCTACACAATTATCAAACTATCCAAGTGAATGCTGTGGTCTATGTTTTTAAAGATGTTACAGTTCTAGGAGAGAACAAAGTTTCTGTGTTAAAATTGGGCTTAAATCCTGACTGATATTGTTCACAAATACAGTTTCTCTGCAAAACTGAACGTTGTTGATAGGACGATATTCATTTAATGCTTTAGTCCAGGAATGTCAAACTCACAACCCTTCAGAGTTTAGTTTCTACTTTAACTGAACACACCTGAATTTAGGTTTTCATTGCTTGAAAACTAAAGATACAGTAGGTGTTGGAGCAGGTTGAAGCTAAACGAAGCAGGTCTGTGACCCTCCGAAAGCTGAGTTTGTCACTTCAGTTTTAGACATTAATGGCAGATTCAGCTATTGTTGCCTACTGCTTTTAAACAAGGGTTAACTTGCATCTGTCTCCTTTCATCCTAGAAATGATGCCGCTGAAAGAGGAAAATGAAGAACTAAATGTAATGCAAGATACAGATCTGAATAAGAAACATGATCTTATAACTGGACGAACATCATTTAGTTGCCCACAGACTGGAAAGACTTCCTCACAAAAAAAAGCTCAAAAGACTGGAACTAGAAACAATTTCACCTGCCAAGAGTGTGGACAGAGTTTTTATCAACGTGGAAACCTTACAATCCACATGAGGATTCACAGTGGAGAGAAGACATACATCTGCAAACAGTGTGGAAATAGTTTCATTCGAAAAGGAGATCTTAAAAGCCACATGAATATTCACACTGGTGAGAGGTCTTACACCTGCCCTCATTGTGGAAGGAGTTTTACACACAGACAGACTCTTACTGTCCACATAAGAATTCACACTGGAGAGAAGCCTTTCACCTGCTCACTGTGTGGAAATTGTTTCATTCGAATAGGAGACCTCAAAAGTCACATGAGAATTCACACTGGTGAGAAGCCATACACCTGCAAACAGTGTGGAAACTGTTTTATTCGAATAGGAGACCTTAAAAGCCACATGAAAATTCACACCGGAGAGCAGTCTTACATCTGCCCTCATTGTGGAAGGAGTTTTACACACAGACAGACCCTTACAGTCCATAAGAGAATACACACAGGAGAGAAGCCTTACACTTGCCAGCAGTGTGGAAAGAGCTTCACTCAACATGGAAACCTTAAAGTCCACATGAGGATTCATGATGGAGAGAAGCCTTTCACCTGTCAACAGTGTGGAAAGTATTTCATTGAACATGGAAACCTTAAAGTCCACATGAGGATTCACACTGGAGAGAAACCTTTCACCTGTCCTCAGTGTGGAAAATGTTTTTCAGTAAAAGGAACCCTTAAAAGCCACATGAGCGTCCACACCGGCGAGAAGCCTTACGTATGCCCTCAGTGTGGAATCAGTTTCACTCAGCACGGAAGCTTTAACAGGCACATGAGGATTCACACCAGAGAGAAGCCATACACCTGCTAACTGTAGAAAGAGCTTCACACATTCAACAGAGGTTTCCTGTCTTTACATTTATAGATAGATTTCTCCAGATTCCCTGAATCTTTTCACAATATTAAATGTTAATGTGGCCAAGTATAATGACCTATACTCAGAATCCAAGTGTACACACACAGTAGTGAACAAACAGCAGCGGGCGGCCATATTGTTGGGTGTACCGGTGAGCAGGTGACCGGGATTGGTGTCTTGCACAACAAGATAACCTCAGTATTGGTATTGAGGATGGAAGAAAGCAGTGTACATTCTCTCCCCCATCGACAATCCCTGCCGGAAATGAGACTCGAACCCGCAACCTTCGGGTTACAAGTCTGCCCAGTTACTCTCTAACCATTGGGCCACAACTGCCCCCATTATTTACCGTATTATGTATAGTAGATGGTGAAAGACATATTCTTTGAAGTCTTGTTGAAAATTGTTAATTTTGAACAGTTTGATAATTATTACATTACGTTTTTCAGAAAGGGTTAATCCACAACTTATCTTTGCTTGAAAAGACTGGGACTGTGGTGGATGCCTGTTTATGTACCAAATCATACACTGAACAAAATCATAAATGGCATAGATCTTTGAGTTCATCTCAATACAAATGGGGGCAAAAACAAAAGTGTTGCGTTTATAATTTTGTTCAGTATAATTCCCTCATATTACCAGTTCATCTGCTTATTGTCAAATGTTTTAAAACAGTTTAACTAGGATATTCTATAATCACATAACTTTTATTTTGATTCTGTCCCAACTTTTTTCTTCTTAATTCTGTCTATAAAATAAAGGTAAGAAAAAAAAATTGTATTGCATTGTACAAAATGCCCCAACATTTTTATTCTGTTGAACGCAAAATTAGATATTTTGAATAATGTGGGCACCCAAACCATTTCTGGACCCCATTTTCTAATTCTTGAAACTATTACTTCAAAAAATATTTTATTTTGTGTTCAGCAGAAGAATGGAACTTTTGAGGGAGAGTAAATGATGACAGGTTTTTCTTTTTTGGGTGCACTTTTAATCTGCAGTATCTCACTCTGTGGTCCCTCTCCATTATTCCAGTTTGGTAAACTCTGTCCTGCAAATCTGGATGAAAAGATATGTGACTGAAAGGTTTCTGTATCAAGCCAATCTTCTATTATAGCTGCATATTTTCATTGTAATAGGAAAGCAAACTATGTACATTATATATTTTATTGCAATTGTATATTTATTATAGTTTTATAAACCCTCACACATGCATATGTGACTGTAATTAATCACTTCGGGGCTCAGGAGATCTGCCTTTGCAGTCAAAAAAAAAATCCTTCATTTATATATCTATTTATATGTTTTGTATGGTAACACCCATGTATCCTCTGCCAATGCTCTTTGAATAATTGGTGTTTGGAGAGTAATGTAAATACATTGTGATGGATTTTAGTGGTATAATAATACTTTAAGTGACATTGTTTCATAAATGGTGTACTTTAATCCAACAAGGTAGTTCTTTGTCAGTATTTTTACCAGCAAGTGCCTGTTAAAGGAAGATTAGCCACTACCCTTATTGGACACACCCGAATCAGCTAATTATTGTTCAGACCCACTAGAAACTAATAGGCAAGTGTGCTGAAGCTGGTTGGAGCTAAAGTCTGTGGGATGTTGAGGCACAATACCGTCTCACGCATAAACCACGAAGAAATATCAGCATCCATTTTTTTTTTTTTTTATTGGAGGAGTAAAATGCTTTTTTTTTTTTTTTTTTTGCAATGCAGAGCAAAGAGCCGATTTTGTAACATATGGTGTGGTCACTATAAACCCAAGCACATACTAGAGTGGCCATTATCAGCTCCCATGATCGTGATGGAGCTGTAATTCAAATAAACAATCTTCTGCCGATCTTTCATTTTTTTCAGTGGATCGTCTCATTCTGTTTGTGACACTGTACGCTGCAAAACCATGCCGTGTTTTTACTACCAAGATGCATTTTCTGACCATGAGTTAATCCATAACGGACGCAAACAGTTCTGTCACTGAAGAACTGAAACGTAAACAAAGGAATTATGATCCATATTACAACGTTATTGCTTCGTTGGACTACACGTGCTTCATCAGATGTCGTTCAGTGGACCCTAACCTTTCTAACTAAACTGGGATTTACAGCTGTGGATGTGTTTCTGACTCGTTATTACGACGAATCTGGTATGTCCTGAGTTTCTAATGTTCATGTTTTTATGTGTACTGCTTACACAAATGTAGCAAATACAGTCTTTATAAGCTTTCCATTGAAAATGCTTAAGGCTTAAGGGGATCGCACACCGGACGAGAAGCGCCGCGTCACGCCACGTCTTTAAAATGCGAACACATTATTCTCTATGAGTGTACACACACCGGTGGCGCCATTCGGCATCTGTCTGTGGCGCCCAGCTACAACTCAGAACGCTGTTCAAATTTCTGCCGCGCCACAGAGCGCCATCTGCATAGTTTTATATTAAAAAACCCAGATGTTATAAACTGAAACTGAAACTAAAATACAGTACATTTGTTTCATTCAAATAAAACATTACAAAGTGTTTGGTTACGTTTTAGTCAGGCTGCACAGTTGCCTAGACAACAGATACAACATAACAATAACAGACTTATTATAACACAGATTCTTTTCATTAATTAACGTTCAAAACTCAGCTTTTATCAATTAAAATCATATATTTAAAATAATAATAATAGATGAAGTTAAAACTCTCCCATCTTGCTGTGAAATTGAGCTCATGCATATAGAATGTGCGCGTCCGGTGTGCAATACCTCGAGTTGTCCTACATGTGGCGTGACACGATCTTTATAATGGTATATAGCTTATCAAGATTAATTTGTCCCATTTTCATTCATAAACATTGACACATGCAACAAAGAGTTCAGTGCACTTGCGTCCAGGTTAATGATTGTGTGAAATCTGCTCCTCTACCATCAATGAAGGAACGTCTGTACTTCCTCAACAGACAATGAAACTTTTTGGTTGTTAAAAAAGGTGTGCTTGTGTAAAACACTTGCATTAGATCCTTCGCTGGCTGCGCTGATTCAAATCTAGCAGTTCTTTTGTGTTTGTGTTGCAAATTCAGTGACGTGGGTAGTGACAATTCTCTCTAGCCAATCTGTGATCAGCAAAGTTTACACGTCACGTTTTGGTAAAGGTACGGTTTACTTGGAACCTCAACCGAGGTGGTACAAAAAAAAAAAAAAGAATCGGGTACAGTAAAAATTACCAGTGGAAAACCCCCCAAAAGGGAACCATAACAAACCGTACCATTTAACCTTTTTACCGCCCCCTGTACATAAATCCAACTTCGCCCCCTGGACCTGGATCCAACTCCTCACCCTGTACATAGATCCAACCGAATCATTCGATGTAACTGGAATGATTAATTATATCATTAATTATAAATGGGTTCCTTATGTCTTCACTTTAGAATACTGTTCCAGGTTCTTAGTAATTCCTTGAGAACTATTTGGTAATTCTTCATTAATTATGAACGGTTCCTTATGTCTTCACTTTAGAATACTGTTCCAGGTTCTTAGTAATTCCTTGAGAACTATTTGGTAATTCTTCTGTCAGGAGAAATGGGCAGGATTCAAATGCGGGTTTACACAAGGCTTTATTTAAAGCAGAGGAGTCAGAGCAGATGAGTCACGTTCACTGGATTACTCGTAGTGACTGGATGAATAGTCGAAGCATATGAATCACAGCCGATGAGTAACGCTCCACGGTAATTCGTATGACCGCTGAGACCGGAGTGATGAGGACAGGAAGCTTCCAAGAGCTCTGCGCTTTGTAAGAACAGGGGGCAGAGAAATCAGCTAAACACACTGGAGCCTGAGGACAAGACACGACAAAGGTGAGTGCCAAGAACAGCTAGAAGATCGGAGCTATTGAAACGAGTAACAACAGTCTGACAATAGACAGAGAAACAAAGGGAATGATAAAGGGAAAAAATTGGAAGAACATAGAAAACAGGTGGCGAGCAATTAAGGTTCACAACACAGAAACAAGGAGGGCGGGGAAACTCAAACAGGTGGACGTGGTGAGCTGACAAGTGATACAAACACACACACCAAAAAGGCAGGTGATTAGTCCCGAGACCCGACAGTACCCCCCTCCCAGGAGCGTCTCCTGATGCTCTAGGAAGGGCCCTACCTCGATGCCGCCGGAAGTCCTCAATCAACGAGCGGTCCAGAATGTCCCGAGACGGCACCCAGCACCTCTCCTCTGGACCATACCCCTCCCAGTCCACAAGATACTGAAACCCCCTGCCGCGGCGCCGCTCATCGAGTAATCTCTTAACCGTATAGGTAGGAGATCCATACACAAGATGAGGGGGCGGGGGGGGTGGGCCGACTACAAGCAGGATTAAGGGGGGAGGAGAATACCGGCTTGACCCTGGAAACATGAAACACCGGGTGAACCCGACCAAAAGTTGGAGGGAGCTTGAGCCTGATCGCCACCGGACTAACCACCTTGGTGATGCGGAATGGCCCAATGAATCTGGGTGCCAGCTTATGAGAAGGCCCCCGGAGAGGCAGATCCTTGGTAGAAAGCCAAACCCGCTGACCACACACAGAATCCTCCTGACTTTCTCCCAGGTGCGACAGCAGCGCTGGACGAAAGCCAGGGCGGATGGAACCGCTGCGTCGGGTTCCTGTGATGGGAACAGAGGTGGGTTATAACCAACAGAACACTCAAAAGGAGACATACCTGACGCGGCCACCGGAAGAGTGTTATGAGCGTATTCTGCCCAGGAGAGCTGCTGGCACCAGGAACTCAAATTGTTGGATGCTAGACAGCGGAGCATTCTTCCTAGATCCTGGTTGGCCCGCTCACACTGCCCATTGGTCTGGGGATGAAACCCTGAAGACAGACTTGCAGAGGCCCCAATCTGTCTACAAAATTCCCTCCAGAACCGGGAGACGAACTGGGGACCCCTATCTGAAACCACATCCACCGGAAACCCATGGAGACGGAAGACGTGGTCCACCACCAGTTGGGCAGTCTCCCGGGCGGAGGGCAGCTTGGGCAGGGGGATAAAATGAACAGCTTTGGAAAAGCGATCCACCACCGTGAGAACAACAGTGTTACCCTTCGACGGAGGAAGCCCAGAGACGAAATCAAGGGCAATGTGTGACCAAGGGTGGGAAGGGATAGGGAGAGGGGTTAGCAGACCATCAGGAGGGCGATTGACCGGCTTACTTTGGGCACATGTGGGGCAGGCCAACACAAACTGTCTAACATCGGCGGCCATAGTAGGCCACCAGAAACGCTGTTGGATGGCAGACAACATTCTCCGAATACCTGGATGGCAGACTAACCTGGATGAGTGACCCCACTCAAGGACCTCAGAGCGCAGCGCAGCCGGCACCGGCAACCTGCCCGCCGGGCACTCTCCTGGCACCTGCACCTCTCGACCGGCCTCCTCAATTCGCTGCTCGATACCCCATGAAAGAGCCCCGACCACCACCGCCTCAGGAAGGATGGCCTCGGCCGCAACCTTCCCCCCTGGAGCACCGAACAGACGAGAGAGGGCATCGGGTTTGGTGTTCTTAGAGCCCGGCCGGTACGAGAGGGTGAAGTTGAACCTGGCAAAGAAGAGCGCCCAAACGGGCATGGCGCGAGCTCAGCCTCTTGGCGGAACGGACATATTCCAGGTTCTTGTGATCCGTCCAGACCAAGAAGGGCTGCACTGACCCCTCCAACCAGTGACGCCACTCACCCAAGGCCAATCGTACCGCCAACAGTTCTCTATTGCCGATGTCGTAGTTACGTTCTGCAGGGCTGAGACCACGAGAGAAAAATGCACAAGGGTGGAGCTTCCCATCGTGGAGGGAACGCTGAGATAGAACTGCGCCAACCCCGACGTCCGAAGCATCAACCTCAACAATGAACTGGGCCTCAGGATCTGGAACCACAGAACAGGTGCAGAGACAAAACGGGACTTTAAAATTTCAAAGGCTACCTGCGCCTCCCAGTTCCATCTGAAGGACACCTTAGTGGAGGTTAAGGCTGGGAGCGGTGCAGCGATCTGACCAAAATTTCTGATGAATCGCCGGTAGAAGTTGGCAAAACCCAGGAATCGCTGCAGAGCCTTCCGGGATTCAGGGACCGGCCACTGGGCGACAGCTTCAATCTTAGTGGGATCTGGCTTGATCCCCTCCGTAGAAATAATATGGCCAAGGAACGTAACTGACTCAGCATGGAATTCGCACTTCTCCGCCTTGACAAATAACTGATTTTCTAGTAACTGCTGGAGAACCCGTCTGACATGCTGGGTGTGTAATTGGAGAGAAGGGGAGAAAATCAAGATATCATCCAAATACACGAAGACAAATTGATTGATCATGTCACCCAACATGCTGTTGACGAGTCCTTGGAAAACGGCTGGAGCATTGGTAAGACCAAACGGAAGAACCAAGTACTCTTAGTGTCCCGAAGGGGTGTTAAACGCCGTCTTCCACTCATCCCCCTCCCGAATGCGCACCAAGTGGTAGGCGTTGCGCAGGTCTAACTTGGTGAAGACGCGAGCTCCCTGTAATAATTCAAAAGCAGAAGACATTAAAGGTAGGGGGTACCTGTTCTTAATAGTAATGTCATTCAAACCTCTGTAATCAATACAGGGGCGCAGGGAGCCGTCCTTCTTCTGAACAAAGAAAAAACCTGCACCAGCGGGAGAGGAGGAATGGCGGATGAGCCCAGCTTGAAGTGACTCATGTATATACTTGTCCATTGCCTCTCTTTCAGGACCCGAAAGGGAATATAAACGACCCTTAGGCGGAGAAGAGCCCGGGAGAAGATCAATGGCACAGTCGTAGGGGCGATGCGGGGGTAGCGAGGTGGCCCGGGCCTTACTGAAGACCGCCCGAAGATCATGGTACTCCGAAGGAACACCGGACAGGTCAGAGGGATCCTCCTGAGGAAGACAAGACACAGAGACAGGAGGAAAAACAGCACCCAAACATGACACGTGACAAGACTGACTCCAGGCTAACACGGAATTGTTGACCCAGCCAATGTGTGGATTGTGTTTCTGTAGCCATGGGTGTCCCAGAATTAAAGGGGCCTTAGGGGAATCAATAATAAACAGCTCAATCAGCTCGCTATGGCTATCAGCAATATGACAGTTTAACTTGGGGGTGATGTGAGTGATGGTGGTAAGGGGACGGCCAGCTAATGACCATGCTGATACGGGACTAACCAAAGGAATAAGCGGTATTCTCCAACGTTGAGCAGAAGCAGCATCGAGGAAGTTCCCCTCAGCCCCTGAATCCACAAGGGCGAGTCCAGTGTGAGATTGACTCTGGACGGAGAGTTGGAATGGCAGCTGAGTCTGTGCAGCAGGAGAGCTTGAACTAAGAACCGTGCCCACCAGGACGCTCCGCCTCACTGGTGGACCCTGGCCCTTTAACGAACAGTGAAGAGCGAAGTGACCTCCCCCGCCGCAGTATAGACACGCCCCCGACGACATACGCTCCTGCTTCTTTTGTGGTGTAAGCCGTAAACGACCCAACTGCATGGGCTCCTCCTCCGAGGGCTGTCGGCCGGCTGAACTGGCTGAAGAGGACTCTAGGTGGCGCCACGGAGCGGGAGTTTGCCGTTGCTTGCGGCGGCGGCTGAGACGGCCCTCAATACGGAGCGCGAGACTAATGAGGTTATCCAATTCCCGCGGGAGCTCTATGGCCACGAGTTCAGCTGAAATGGCGTAACTACTGAAGAGTAGAGGTGTGACCTCGGCATCCTGGCTAAATTCGCCCATTGGCCTCCGACCATCATGGCCTCCTAACAATCCCCATATCTGCTGATTGGCTTCACCACTCTGTCTCCTCTCCACCAGTAAGCTGGTGTGTGGTGGGCGTTCTGGCGCACTATGGCTGCCGTCGCATCATCCAGGTGGATGCTGCACACTGGTGGTGGATGAGGACATACCCCCTGACTATGTAAAGCGCTTTGAGTGCCTAGAAAAGCGCTATATAAATGTAAGGAATTATTATTATTATTATTATGGCGAAATCCAACTCCTCAAGAAAGCGGGCGCGCAGCGCGCTCTCATTCCATCCACACGCTGCCGCTAAAGTCTGGAACTGGATGGCGTAATCAGTGACCGAGCTTTATTTAAAGCAGGGCAGTCAGAGCAGATGAGTCACGTTAACTGGATTACTCGTAGTGACTGGATGAATAGTCAAAGCATATGAATCACAGCCGATGAGTAACGCTCCACGGTAATTTGTATCACCGCTAAGACCGGAGTGATGAGGACAGGAAGGTTCCAAGAGCTCTGCGCTTTGTAAGAACAGGGGGCAGAGAAATCAGCTAAACACACTGGAGCCTGAGGACAAGACACGACAAAGGTGAGTGCCAAGAACAGCTAGAAGATCGGAGCTATTGAAACGAGTAACAACAGTCTGACAATAGACAGAGAAACACAGGGAATGATAAAGGGAAAAAATTAGAAGAACATAGAAAACAGGTGGCGAGCAATTAAGGTTCACAACACAGAAACAAGGAGGGCGGGGAAAACTCAAACAGGTAGACGCGGTGAGCTGACAAGTGATACAAACACACACACACCAAAAAGGCAGGTGATTAGTCCCGAGACCCGACATCTTCATTAATTATAAATGGGTTCCTTATGTCTTCACTTTAGAATACTGTTCCAGGTTCTTAGTAATTCCTTGAGAACTATTTGGTAATTCTTCATTAATTATGAACGGGTTCCTTATGTCTTCACTTTAGAATACTGTTCCAGGTTCTTAGTAATTCCTTGAGAACTATTTGGTAATTCTTCATTAATTATGAACGGGTTCCTTATGTCTTCACTTTAGAATACTGTTCCAGGTTCTTAGTAATTCCTTGAAAACTATTTGGTAATTCCAGGGGGCAAGGAACTCGACCGGAGGTTTAAGTCAGGTGGGAGCTGCCATCTTTTAGCAGAACTTCACTTGCGTTAGCATTCCCATTGACTCCCATTCATTTTGGCGTCACTTTGACAGCGAATAACTTTACATCTGAGGCTTTTAAATACTCAGTTTGTCCATTATTTATTTCTACAGATACACGACAATGTATAAAGGGCTCCATTACCTTCTATGTTACATTATGGCCCCGTATAAACAGTTTTTGTAAAAAAATAGGCAAACGATTGCGTCATAACCACTCGATTGGCAGCTTATTCCGGAAAAAAGGAGTTCATTGGCATTCCAAGGAGCAAACAGGATCAATTTCATTCTGCAATAAGAAATATGAACTGGGACACTCTATTATTGGACAATGAATTGGAAATAATTAGTCAGAAATTTACTGAATGCTTACAAACAAAAATTAAGGAATTTGGAGTGACAGTTAAACATAAAAATAGAAAGTGTTCACTTCCCTGGCTCAGTGATGATATTAAACAGTTAATGAAAGACAGAGACAATGCTCTTAAAAAGAGTGATAAGACAACTACGAAAAGCAAAGGCAGACTTTTTTATCACAATTATTAAAAATTGTCATGGAAACTCTACAGCGACTTGGGATCAGATTAGTAAATTAACAGGTAAAACTTCTTCTAGTAATAATTTAATACAGAATAAGAATAAGAATAATGGCATGCTTTTGCAGGATCCAGCTGCTGTGGCACAGACACTAAATAAGTATTTTGATGATTCTGTGGATACCATAGCTAAAAGTTACCCTGTGAAATATAACAACTTACCTGTCATTACTTTAGATGTGTTAATTGAGCCCCCACTATATCCAAAATCTGTATCTATATCCGATGTGGAAAAGGCAATTACAGAGCTTTAGTCTTCAAGAGCAAAAGATGTGTATGGGATGGATACACTTATGCTAAAACAAATAGGTCAGTCAATTAAGGGTCCATTAACACATATCAATGTGTCACTAGATCAAGGGAAATTTCCTGAGCCATGGAAAATTGCTAGTGTCATTCCTATATATAAAGGTGGCAACTCCCTTCTTACATCTAATTACCGACCGATTAGCATTTTGCCAACAGTATCTAAAGTTTTTGAAAAATTGGTTGCTAAACAAATCATCAATCATCTTAATTGCGGTTCTTTTCCTTTGCATTCAATGGAGTTTGGGGTTAGGGCTTATCATTCTACAGAGACAGCAACGTTATTTTCTGGAAAAGGTTAAATCAAATATAGACAAAGGAGGGATAGTGGGAGGAATATTTTTAGATCTTCGTAAAGCATTCGATACAGTTAACCATTCAGTTTTACTGCACAAACTTCATGCATTTAATTTTTCTTTAAAATGTATCAGTCTTATTAACTCATATCTTTTATCTCGTTCACAAAGTGTAAGAATTGACCAATATAATTCCACCCCCTTACTATTATCAACTGGTGTTCCACAGGGTTCAATTTTAGGTCCAATTCTTTTTAGTTTATACATTAACGAGTTACCATCTTTGTGTAAGAACTGTGACACTTTGATGTATGCAGATGACACAGTTATTTTGGCCTATGGAAAATCTGCAGAGGAAGTTGCTTCTAAACTAACTGAGGCCATGTCATCGATTTCAATCTGGCTTGAACAATCCTGTCTGCAATTGAATATATCTAAAACAGTTACCATGTTTTTTTCTAAAAACAATATAAATATAGAACCTGACATTTTTATATCTGGAGAAAGGTTACAGGTTGTCACAGAATATAAATATTTAGGTTTATATATAGATTCAAATCTCAATTTCAAAACTCACATCAAAAAAGTTAGTAATAGGATTAAGTTCAATCTAGCGAATTTCAGATTCATTAGAGATTTCATGTCAACAGAAGCTGCTAAATTATATTTCTTTTCCATGAGTTTATCCCACATAACATATTGTTTAATAAGCTGGTCTAATACTCACTCTACAACAATAAAACCATCAGAAAGATTATACAAACAAGCATTAAAAATACTGGATAAAAAACCATCTTGTTCCTACCTCACTTACGATGTGTTTTTACACGTATTACCTGTGGTGTGCATCAGGAGTGGAGCGGTACATGTATTCGTATTGAACCAATTTGGTACAAGGGTCACGGTTTTGGTGCACGCATTTACACAGAAAATACACTGGAAAGCAGAACTATTGTTAGATACGCATGATCTTTGGGGATACATAATATGTGATGCGCGTCCTATTCGCTTTGGACTAATGGGAAATTTTAAGCATTTCTTTGTTTGCGTTGATTACAATGCTTGAGTGTGTGTGTGTGTGTGTGTGTGTGTGTGCTCGCATGCGCGGTAGAGAGAGAAAGATATAGTGTGTTCACTGTAGCACAAGAGAGATCGAGACAGAGAAGCAATTTGTCCTCGAGTGTCACAAATACAGTTCAGTAAAACCAATTTTTGTATTGTATTAATAAACAAATTATATAAAACTATATGCACTATAAATAGTCATTTCTGTAATTTGGCGGGTCATATATCATTTTTTAAGGTTTTTGTTTCCCGTGTGCCTTTTCTTTGCCTTTTTCCTTTTCAGAATGGAGCTGCGTTGGGAGTGTTTGATAGTATTTTGGGTGCTGTCATATCGCTACAATTTCCAGAAACGGGACTGTCAAAACCTTGACATTCCTATTATCCGGGAGTTATGACATTAAATTTGAGTAAAATCACTGGCTTTGCATATCCCGTGCGAATGCACATAACAAAATTAGTGTGGGGGCAGTTTCAAAATCACTCATCATCCCCAGATAATACTAATCCCGTGCAAATAGGGCTTTAGAGAAAACAACATATACTCAAGCTGCAGTTTAGTTTAACTTGACTGTCATGATTGGTATGTCCTCAAAATCTGTTAGTTATAGTACATTTTAAGCTTTAAAGTATATAAAATACATTTCCTCTTTTTTTTGCAGAAATTCCCACCTTAGTGCAGTGTGTCAAGGAACTAATATCCTCAATGAACAGAGGGATCGATACAGCAAGCACAAGCTCAGGGTCTTCCAGCTCAGCCCAAGAGATGGTATGTTATTGTATGTGTTTTGTGAAATACTAATCATTCAAAACAAAAATTTTAACTAGTAATTGACTCTTAGCTAAGCTCCACCCTCCTTAGATACTGTTGCTACGCCTGCCACATCTATTCGGTTGTTAAGTTGTGACGTAACCACTGCTGTTTCCGGGTCCTAAGGCCGTCGCCTTTCTACTGCTTTTGCATGAGTTTTACTATGGTTTTACCATACAGTAGTGCTGCGTCCCGTGTTGTCTAAATAGATCAGAGTTTAAAAGAACAAGTGACTGTCAACAGTCATTTTACTGTTCCCTGTGACGAGAAAGACAAGAGGAAATGGCTGCAGTTGATAACGTAAGTTAAAAATATTAAACAAATAAAGAAACTTTGGCATCAGTTGGTGCTGCTAACCATCTAAAACCTGGCTGTCACATATTTAATTTTTAATCTTCGTTCAATTACATCCACAGTTACAGCAGTTTTTAAAATACCTCATCAAGAACATGGATGCTAGCTTACTCACCTCAACCTCATAAACCTTCCTTTTTCATTGATGCCTGGACTCTGTCCTTAATTATGCCACCTGCACTCTGTTGGATTTAAAGTAGTTTAAATCCTTTTTGACCGCCGAGGGTAATGTAAGAAGGACGTGATCGTAAATAAATGTACAAGTTCTTTCATTGTTTTGGAGAAGCGCTTGGACCCACGAGAGCCACGTGACGTCAGACTTAACAACCGAATTAGAGTGTGTATGCAGTGGTTTCATACATTCTCAAGGAGATAATTAGTCATTTTTGGCTAACTCTGAGAGAGCAAAACAAAATGGACTGAAGTATGCATTCGAGGGATATATTCATGACATAATATACAACCGATTAGAGAATAATTTCATCAAAATTGAAGCTAAAGCTTTTAAGTCCCAGCACAAGCAGCAGTCGTCTCGTATATACACTGACCGTTCAAATTTGAAACACACAGGAAAAGCTATGTTTATTCACAGCAGGGTAAGTGAAATTAGAAAATAATCGAATCATTATAAATCAAACAGCTTATCCATAAGTATTGTGGAATAAACAAAACATTAACGTTAGCCTGACTACTTTGCTATGTTAATATTCTCCCACTTATATTTTTATCGTGCCAGGCTAACGTTACTGCTCACATGTTGTGGGTCACATAAAGGAGTACTGTTAAAAATTAACTGATTAAGTTTTATATCTACCTTTTCCTTGGAGATCTCTTGCAAGCCCCATGAGAGGAGTGCCGCGGTCGCGAACTGATTGAGATTGGCCGTCGATTAACACAATGATTAACGATTATGAGACATGCATCAAGCGCATGCTAACTCCTGTCCCGCCAGGTAGATCACGTTACAATTCAAATGTGCTCATCTACCACACACTCAAATCAGTTCTGAATGGATCTCTTCCCCAATCGTCCGTCCCTAACATTTTCTAGTTTTTATTCGTCAATACATATTAGTCATAGTCTTTGTCATTTAAAATTGGTTTTTATTTAGTTATCGTTCTTATTTTCGTCAGTGAAAAAATGTCGTTGACGAATAATTTTCATCATTAGTTTCGTCAACAAAATTAACACTGATTGGTTAACCCTGCAGTAGGGATGCACCAAAATAAAAAAAATTTAGCAGAAGCCAAATGTTGAAAAGTTTTTTTTTCCACCTTGTACAATTTTTTTTTTTTCACCATTTCATAAATTAAAGTTTAATTATTGCCTTATCCATTTTATAGAACAACTGAATACTTATATATTTTTTTACTTTATAGCAGACATTATTCAAAGCAAGCACAACTTATAGGGGTCATATAATGTCATTTTTGTAAAAGTTAACATTCTCATTAGTATTGTAAGAAAACATATTCTCATTTTACTTGGTCAAAAACAGCTCTGTTTTCAGTATGCCAATTCAGTGCATATCCCTTTAATGCTAATGAGCTTTGCTCACTCTGCCCCCTCTGTTCTGTGTGGGGCTACAACAGTGCACATGTAGTGTTGCCATGACAACAGTTGAGTGTATATTGTGGAGAAAGAATAGGCTATATGCACACGGAGGTGATGACGTACTTCCGCTAAAATCTCAGCCTGCTAAGCCATTTCCGCTCGCGCTGAGGCGATTGTTTACAAAGCGATATAACAGCAACTACAATATGACTAGTAAGAAAACGTTCAAATTTCAGCGAACCATCTATAGTACAGCCGAGCATTGTTGTGTGCCTCTGTGTCAAGCTTCGAGCAAGTACAACAGTTTACTTAGTTTTCATACATTTCCATCTGACGCGGAAATCAGGCGAAAATGGCTTGTAGCTATCCGGAGGGACAAATTCACAGTTACTCCCCATACCCGAGTATGTAGCCGACATTTTAACAAGGATGATGTTCGTGAGCCCTTATCAGAGACGGGGAGGCGGCTATTAAACAAGGGAGCTGTCCCAGCACTGTTTGAGTGGAACAATTTCACCCTTCCCACTTCACGACCGGGGGTGTGGGAGAGGAGAGAGCGTCCGCCTCCGATGACGGAGGATGACGGCGACGCAGGCGAGAAAGCTGATATCCCTATGGACCACGACTACGCTTCGGCTTCAGATCCTGCAGTTGTTGATTTAGCCCTTGATGACAACATGTCTCTCAGAGATGAGATTCTCAAGCTGAGGGAACACGTCGAGAAGCTGACAATGAATCAGCGCTTTGGAATTCATCGTTTTGCTGCCTCAGACAAGGACATACGTTTTTTCACAAGGTAAGATATCAGATTGTTCTGTAGTAACGTTACTTTTGCAACAACAGATATAGTTGTGTGTGTGTGTGTGTGTGTGAGAGAGAGAGGGAGAGAGGAAGGCTAACAGAGTTGTATATTTGAAATGCTTCCAAGTAATATCATAGTATACACTGATATAATATTTAAATGATTATATCTGAATTGTATTTATTTAGATTTGCATCCTATGACCTGCTGATGAGATTCTGGGCCTTAATAGAGCCATCACTGCCAAATATGGTCAGTGTGACACAAGCACAGAGAGGCACCTTTACAGAGCCAAGTTCCACTGTAGTAAGTAGTTATTTACATGGCCCATACAATAAAACTTAAAGGGATAGTTCACTTCAAAATTAAAATTCTGTCATCATATACTCACCCTCAAGTTGTTTCAAACCTGTATGAATTTCTTTCTTCTGCTGAACACAAAGGAAGATATTTTGAAGAAAGAAAGAAATTCACTGAGTATATGATTTTCATTTTGAAGTGAACTATCCCTTTAACAAAGATCAGGGCTAATAGAGGTTGAGAGAAACATAACGCAAATTGTTTTTCTTTTGAACAGACTCGTTTCCTGCAGCCCATTGATGAGATGTTCATGTTTCTCAATTACCTGGCACTGGGTTCAAAACAGCGTGATCTTGCTGACCGGTATGGAGTCCACCAGTCCACAGTCAGTCGGATCATTACAACATGGAGCAACTTTCTGTACACTGTGCTAGGGTCTGTGAGGATCTGGATACCAGAGGAGAAAATAAGGGCACATCTGCCAGCTGAGTTTAAGGACTATGCAGACACTACAGTCATCCTGGACTGCACAGAGCTAAGGTGCCAGTGCCCTTCATCACCTCTTCTCCAAAGTGAAATGTTCTCAGCATACAAGTCCCACTGTACTCTCAAAGGGCTGCTTGGAGTGGCTCCTCATGGGGCGGTCACATTTATTTCTCAACTGTACGCTGGTTCCATCAGTGACAAACAGATCACGCGTGAGTCTGGAATTCTCTCCCTTTTGAGACCTGGAATGGCCATCATGGTCGACCGAGGTTTTCTGGTTGATGACCTTGTACCTTGCAAGATTTATAGGCCAGCATTTCTCTCTGGAAGATCCCAGATGTCTGCCTGTGAGGTCAGGGAGACCCAAGCAATTGCACGCCTCAGGGTGCATGTTGAGCGCCTCATACGGCGTGTTAAGGAACACAAGTTCTTTGACACAGAGATTCCACTTCGGCTTTTTGGCAACATTAATCAGCTGTATACTGTTGCATGTCTTCTGACGAACTATGAAAACGGGCCTCTTGTAAAGGCTTGGGCAAAGAAGCCAGAGTAGCAGCAGTAGAAAAAAATTAAAATTAATAACCTATGACCATTTGTATAACTACTTTCTTTAAATGTACCTTTGTAAATTACTTTGTATAAATTGAATTTTATAATTAATGTTATGTATGCACTGCTGTACATTGCACATACTCTTTGAATAAAGAACTACTGAATTATTTGCATGTTATATGTACTTTACCTCACCAATGCTTTTAAGCCATCTGTAATATAAGAATAATACTTTAATGCACAGTGAATTATTTACTGAATAACATTTATTTAGGGCTCCCAATTTACAAACAACAGTTATAAAATACTATTTTTAGGTAACCAATTATCAAAAAAATTAATCGGAAGAACATGTAACATGTAATTTAATAATAGATTAGTATTAATACAACAAGAAACATAGTAATACAATTAAGAAAAAATATAAAAACTTGAATCAATATATATGTACAAATATTTTGAAATGGATTGAACTAATAAGAGTTACTGCCAGTAAGAGAAATGGAGAAAAGAGAAATTAACAGCACTCTATAAAGAAGTGTGACAGGCAATCAGAATCTAATTATTTAGGGAAGCAAAGAGGTAACAATAAAAATAAAAAAAATCAATTTTTACTTTCATTGTTTTTGTGATTTCATTGTCTCTGGGAATCCTCTGAATAAACATGTCCTCCTGTGTGTAGACAACAAAGTCACACCAGTCTAAACCAGAAATCAACATCTGGCCCTGGATTTGCCAAAAGTAGGAATGAGATTTCCTTAATGTGTGTGTGCCCTCACTGATCTTAATATATGGGCAGTCAACATAGCTTGCAACATTGGGGCATTTAATTTCAACAAGGCCAAACACTGTCTGCCCCTTTGGATCGTACACAATGCCATCAGGTGATGACCCCATCCAGGGTGCATCAGGGTGGATAAGAAAGCCGCAGGGATAGTGGTTAACCTCCCTTACTCTGCAGTACTCCTCTACTGCTGCAGGTTCCATGTCAAGCCCCCTCCTCATGTCGGCAGTCTGATGGCTAGGTCTCAGAAGTCTTTTGGCAAGATTTTCAGCAGAGCTCTGTGCCCTGGTGTGACATACCTCTCTGAACTTGGAGGAGGTGATGCGGGGCCGCCTCAGTTGGTGCCACTCGATGCAGGAACTCTGCTCTTTTGTGCTGTTGGCAATTTTGTGTGCGTTCTCTAATGTTGTTTCCAGGGACATCATGTGGTGCTGCTGATGTTCAGTGCAGACAAAAGAGCAGGTAGCGGGTCCCAGCCTGTAACCCTGAAGTGGCAGCTGTGGGGGAGAAGGAGCATCTGTGTGGGGACAGGTTTTTGGAACTCTTTTTGCTGGCATATGATAGGATAACACACTTCCTTCTTGCACTTTTCCAAATGCAGAGTCAACCAGAGGAACATTAATGTCCATAGCCATAGTTGTTATCAGTGGAGCCACATCACTTGGAACATCATGGTAGACTTCATCCACCCTGAGTGTGGAAAGTTCAGGCAGAGCTGAACTGACACCCTTATACAAGTTGCTCCTATGGAAAAAACAAAATAATGTTTTTTTTTTATTTAATTTTTTAAAATGAGCCATAAAGTAAGTTACATATAAGTTGAATGAACAAAATAACAAAAAAAAAAAGCTTTATTTATTTAAACATACAATGTATCATATGATGAGATTATTACTTTATCTGAGGTCTCACTGATTACTACAGAAAATGCATTACTACTATATCTGCACTTGAGAGCACTTTGACTCGGCGCAGTAATATCCACAGAAATATCCTTTTAGGAGTGATGATATTACTGCGCCGAGTCAAAGTGCTCCCAAGTGCTATTCTGCCATACATTATAGTTATCCATTATAGTTATCCAGAGCAATTAAGTGCACGCACTGAGACGAGAGAGGTATGCATCAACTCATCTTAGTTAAGGGAATAACATAGTTTAATATGAAAAAACAGTGGAGTGTTCCTTTAATGATAATAAAAATAATACTAACCTAATGCCTTCCATCAGTTTTCGTTCCTTGGGTCTGGCTGAAAGAATCACCATGTCATTTACAAGACCAGGTTTAACACCCTGCATTTGAACAAAAAAGGTTTTCAATAAACACAAACATCCATAAATAGAAAATTAAGTAGAAAAGTACCCTGTTAAAAACATTAGTTACCATGGATCTTGGCTTATGCCACTTCTGTTCAGTCTCTGTGCAGCTGTGTGTTGGGGGAACAGAGGTGATGCTAAGCTGGCAATAATGTGCAGTCTGGTACAACAGTGCTGCCACATGATTACACACAGCTGTACCTGCCACACAGGTACACTGGCAGCTTTGTAGCTGCACAGGACGGGCATCCCCAAGCACAATCTGAAAATACACAAATCTGTTATAATAGAATAAAAGTGCAGTTTTTTAAAAAGAGAATACATGAGTACAGTGAGAATGTTTAACAAAACAAACAAATTTGAACCATCGACATATAATTATTAACTACTAAAACAATAACTACTAAACAATTTGTATGAGCTAAAATTGTAGCCACAATATTATTTATATTATTATTTATCTCACTTTACTCATCATCCCCAACAGTGGACACAGAACGTGTGTCAATGCAGTGACAAAACGGAACTCAGTTTCTGTGAATCCCAGTGATTAGCGTACATATTTAAATATCGATAAATATTCCAACACACCAGTGTTATTTATGGTATGGTAAATGAAATTTGTCTTTAAAATAACCTTTAGCATTATTAGATGCAATGATTCACAGAAACTTTGATCTGCCAAACGTAACCTGTCTCATGAACCATGAACCATGAACCAATCTGCGCTGAACCTGCAGTATAACTTTCTCTTACGCTTAAGCTGTGAGGCTTTTGGCTTTTCCTCATAGATCTGTAGCACTCAGCCCTAATCGTTACCTCTCCTGTGCTTGAATCCTTGTTTGAAACTGACATTGACAAAGGCGTTAGGAAAATTGGCTGTGATTGACACATAATAGTAAACATAGCCTACGCTGCACCTGCTGCGCTAGCACTAGATAGCATGCATGCTATGGGCATGTAAACACAGAACACGTCCAGATCTTACCTTCAAAATTGTGGATGTAGCTTGACACATACAATTTGAAGCCCTTCTCTTTCTTGGTTGTCGAAGTGTGACATAACTTTTGTATGATTCGACTCACGTCGTTGACCGTTACCTTTGGGACATCTTGAAGGGACCGAGTGAAAAATGCCATAGTTGTTATTGACGCTATGTGCGCCGTCGACGCCGGATGTAACCTGGCTGGCCGACTTGGAATGCGGAAGTGAGTGTGCATATAGCCTATTGCAGCGGGAGTCTCTCAGATTATCTGTACAAACGTGTCAATTTAAAAAACGAATTTGGACACCGAACAAGATGACGACTCCGAAGAAGTTCAACAATTAAGGCTTAAACAAGACATTTCTGAATGGTTAGTTAACGTAACGTCACTTTGATCTATCTTTGTATCAAGGGTTTAACGATACGCGTATTTGTACTGAATCGTTCTGTACAAGGCTTTCGGTTAGGTTCGCGGTACGCATTAAAGAACCGAATGGTTCGTTGGACCATTTTTCCTACCAACAAACATTTCATTATTTCAAATGTTGGCACGTCGCGCCTGCAAGTGTGCTCATAATGTAATAACAATGCTGTGAGAATGTATTAACGGATCAAACAGCGCTGACGTGGCATCCACAGATCAGCAACAGTTGACCTTTGATTTACTGTGGTAGCACTAACTACAACCATGAAGTTTGGCAGTAATAGTCAGGAACAGATTCTCATCTAACTTGTAAATTTTTGTGTTTTTAAATAAGTTAGTTAGTATTATTATTTTTTGTTTGTTTTTTAATGCAGTTTAAAAAAAAACATTGTACAGTCAGAATTGCAATATATACAAAATGGAGAAAACAAAAAACAAACAAATATATATATATATGTATATATATGAACGGGAATGTTATGTCATGATTGACAGCTGTGATTTGCAGCTTCTCTAAACAAAGTAGTCAGTTAGGCAACAACAGTGCTGCCCTAAAATGTTAAATCTGAACTAAAATAAACCTTATTGTAGGCTACTACAATATTATATTTCATTTTTTTCAAGGAGCTGTTTTTGTTTATATATGCTCCTAAAAAAAAATTTGAGCAATGATGGAGCTGTAAGTAAAAAAAAAAATCATACTTTATGTTGGTAGTTTTAATGAAAAAATAATTAAAAATAAATAAAACAAATTTCTCTGGCATTTCTTTCTTTTTGCTTTAGCCTATTGAAAACGTACCGAACCGTGAGACAAGTGTATCGTATCGAACAGAACCTTGCATTTTGTGAACCGTTACACCCCTACTTTGTATGTACGTCCTGGCAAGATAACGACAGAGTGGTGAGATACGAACGCTATCTGTTTAATGATGTAACTTAAACGTCAGTACATTGACACATTGATGTCACAGCTAATAACCATAACGCATTGCTCATTATAAACGTGGGATTATGAATTATATTGAGAACATCGTACAGATAAAACATGCAGTATTGTAACTTACCCTGAGTTACATTAGTCGCATTTATCATGAAGCATGCAAGTGATTTGCAAAGATTAATTATAAAGGTTAATAAACCGTCACACTTACTACTTCTGGAGGTGCAGCAAGAACACAAATAGTTGGTACTGATTCTTTTTTTCAGCAGCAGCTTCTTAGCAAAACCAGCGATATACTGACCCTCGTTTATAAAGCAGTCTGGTGATAAATGATTCACCCAAACATGAAAGCATTGATGTTGATTTTGTGGAATATTCCCTTTGAAAACAAAACTCAGCCACTGCGTCTTCAGTTCAAATTTAGGAACATCAAAATGTCTGATATGTTCGTTATTACCGGTAATTAGCCTACACACCATTTTGCTCCAACGTACCAACATGTTGGACTATGATGACAGCTCAAGCTCGTTCAGGGCGGGTCTGTGTTGAAACGCTGCTGTCAATCAACAATCGAGGGAGGGGGATTGATATAGTGAAGTCACAATATAAAACTGCTCAATATAATGAAGGGGAACAATGAATAAATTGAAACAAAACCACTGGATGGAATTTTTATTTTTATTTAAAATTATTATGGTTGTGTTTAGACACTGCCTAATTGTAAAATGATTGACAGGTATTGTAGCCAGTGTTCAGTCTAGAGATTACATTTTTTACAGACCCTACTAGAATGTTTTGTTTGTTTGTTTTTGGTATGTTAATGTGATTTTTTTTTTCTTTACATAGATTTCTCTGGGCAACATAGCTGTCCAGTCAGTAACACTTCCATTAACCATCGCATCACAAAATATTATATTTATTATGGAATCTGAGCGCTGGATAAGTCTTCCATTGACTTCCAAGGGGCTTAAACTTGCTCGATCAGAAATCGTATTAAGACATTGTTTGAAATTGTCTAAGTGACTCCAGTGGCCCAACCATCCATTTATCAAGCGACAAGAATAGTTTTTTGTGCCAAAAACAAACAAAAATAATGAATTTATTCCAATATCCATTTACTCGTGTTGTGCTTGACAGTTGTTTACGTAGTGTATCTGCGCGAGGTTCTGGGTTCTACTACTAGTAGTAGTAGTAGTTCTGATAAAATCATGTTGCTTCAAAAATCTCAACAGCAGTGGCTGTCCTATTGACTTATTGTGGCAAAGAAACTTATCCTAAGGTTTTGGAAAACAACAGAATTACATACAAGGTAATACATTTGGGGGGGGGGGGGATAATTGATTCCTCTTAGTGAATAAATTGGATAACTTTAAGATTTGGTTTTCTCTTCTCTTTCTCTTGATGATGCAGGCTGAGTCAATACATGGTGTTGACCCCACCATTGGTGTTACATGATTTAAGTCCCTAGGGTGGAGAGAGAGTTTCTTTTGTTTTTGGGTCAAAAATACTGTGTTTGAGAGTAAACTAATTATTTTCTAATTTAAAAAATTGCAAAAAAAAAAAAAAGAGTCTTCATAAGGCTTAAAAATAAAGAAATTGAATACAAAATTCTTTGCAGTAGGTGTAAATCTTTGAAGGTCTTTATTTTTCTTTGTGCACTTCAAACACTTTCCATCACGAGATCACACATTTTGCTCTCTTTACCAGAAGTGACAGTGCAATATAGCAGATGAACAATTCCTTACCAATGTGCAGATAATAACCTGGATCGTTAATGACTCTACAAGGGGAAAGAAGAAATGCTTTAATGACAAGTTCTTAAAAAGCAGAATTTCATTTTCTACCATTTCTTACAAACAGGAATTGTTTCAGTGTGATAACGCAGCAAAATGTATTTAGTGTTATTGTTAATGGTGATAACATTTATCTTATTTAAAAAAATTATATTGATTTACAAGTGTTTTTGTTAATCTTTTTCAACCATTTATAAATTAAACATCATTGAACTGTCTTTATTTCAACCATATTTCAACATTGAAGATTGGTCATGTGCTTGCTGGTTTTCAACCGTTCAGCATTAAACGTTGTATCAACGCTGTTTCAACGTTAAGAACGCTCTTCCCACAGTGAAGACACAAAAGTCTCCTGTCCGATGTGAGTTTTCACGGGGCTTTTTAGGAGTCTCTTGTCTGTGAAGCCCTTTCCACACTGCTGACATTAAAACAGCTCTGATGAACCATCATGTGGGCATCAAGTTAAGTGAGGAACTCTTTCTGCATTGATCACATGTGAACAGCTTCTCTGCGGTGTTCTCATGTGAGTCTTAAGATTTCCTTGTCAATTCAATGTTTTTCTACAAAGTATATAAGTGTAAGGATTCTCTCCAGCATGAAGACTCACTGAACAACAAAAATATTCTTCTCCAGTAATGAAATCAGGGTGTTTCTCATGCAGATATTTCTCTTGTTGTATTCAAATCTTGACTCTCCTCTTTCTGCACAATCTGGTCTAAGGCAAAAAAGACAAATATATGTTAACCTTGGTTTAATGGCACAAAGCAAGAGACATCAAAACATAGAAATTTAAGCATCATACACCAACACTATACACTTCCTGCTACCAAAGCCAAAGATTTAATCCCTATCTATTGATCTGATCCCTACCACTCATGTTTCAGGAGACATCTCTTCATTTATACAAAGCATGAAGTGCCACAGCGCTCTGTATTAGGTCCTCTGCTTTTCTCCTTGTATATTTCAGTCCCTCCAGAAAAACGTGATTATACGATCGCCTGATTTAATGCATAATCAGCCAAAGGCCGCATATTTATGCGGGGTCGCATTTTTTCAAATACGCCGCTCTTTTGCCGCATAAATTGCCGATCTCAGAAAGCAAAATATGCGGGGCTAGCATGATTTCACAATCCCTGTATTTTAGTTGCAAAAAACTCACATATATATTAGCAGAAAGTTGAAAAATGTTGCGTTTACTTCACACAAGTAAAGCAACATTTTCCCCCTATTGCCATAGGAACCTTATGAAGTGGCGTAATTACGTGACGTGAACATCATCTGCAAACCCCACAGGGTAAGCGTGCAAATCATTCTTATTTGCCAACAAAAGTAAGTGCAAAAGAACGCGCGAAGCAATTGACAGTGGAGCCAAATTATATTGCGAGAACTTGCGAAAACTGCAGTTTGATGAAATAGAGAAAAAAAGGTGATTCCCCCAACACCCCCTTCTCACTAGGCTACTAACACTGTTGTAGTTTCATTCAGAAGTTGATGCAACTTTATAGTTGTAAGATTGCACTTTTTTGCTACAGAACCAAAAACTTATAGTTGTAATTATATTAGTATAGTATGTAAAATAATTTACGTTGCAGTAAGAAATTGCAACTTAAATATTCTGTGATTTAGTATGCTTGCTTATCATAGGAATTAATAAGAAATTACTCTTTACATTAAGGTAGTAGCCTAGTGAGAAAAAGGTGTTTGGGTAATCACCTTTTTCTCTCTTTTTCATCAAACCGCAGTTTTTGCAAGTTCACGCAATTTCATCGCATAAAATTGCAAAAATATCCCGCATATTACATCGCAGTTTTTAAGAAAACGTGCCGCAAAATCAAGGATTTTTGCCCGCAACAATCACAAAAAAAATTCGCGTTTTTCTGGAGGGACTGATATTTTCCCCTGAGGGTCATTATCATTCATTTTCACTGTAATGCCGATAATACTAAGATTCATATATACTCATAACCTGAAAACATTGTAGAAATGAACTAATTAACAGACTGTATCAGAGCTGCATTAACTAGTCAATGAAATGTGTCACGTGGATCTCAGTCCCTTCAGCAGGAGTTTTTCCTGTGTGTTTGGACACATTGTCTTGTTTATGATGAACAATTAATAAAATAACACAATTATATATGAGGTTCATATTTGTATTAAGGTTTATATTTGTATTTACTGATTTAATATATTACACTTTGTTTGCAGTTGGAGAAGTTGTCATAAGCACTTAAAATAAATGAATCATTTTGCTATACAATTGTTTCAATTGACTCAGTGCTCTTCATTTAACCCATCCAAAGTGCACACACAGAGCAGTGAACACACACACACACCTGGAGCAGTGTTCATCATTTATGCTGCGGCGCATGGGGAGCAGTTTGGGTTGCCGGCCCAAGACTTGAACTCACAACCCTAGGGTTAAGAATCAAACTCTCTAACCACTAGGCCATGTTTTACTACAGTGACAGAGTATTTGGTAAAGGTGTCTTACATCGAGTGAATCATCAGCAGGTTCTTGATTGAGATCATACCGTGTGGCGCTGCAGTCATCAAGACACACAAAAAAGCAATTCATTTTCAAATGTAAATGACATTTATTCTTCTGCTGACTTTCTAAGGCTACAATTTAATTTAGACTAAAATGTATGTTTTTTTTGCAGTAATTGTATTTAAAGACCGATCATATTTACTTTTCATATACAGTCAAAAAGAAATTTGCCAAAGAGGGTTTTATTGATGTGCCTTGTTTGGAAATATTCTTTAAAATACAAGCAGTGATTATACTATATAACAAGAAATCAATTATTTTTTAATTCTTTATGCATCAAGGACAATTTATCACGACCCAAACTCCTAAGAAATGTGAATTAAATGGAAGTTAATATTCATTCATTAAGATGTATAAAAAATATGAATACATTTTTCATTATTATCACTGTTATGGATTAGATTTGGGATGCAACCATTATAAAATTATAGTTTTGTATAAACAAAAAATATTCTTGACACCGTCAAGACGACTACTATATGTGCTCTCTGTGTAAGTTTAGCTCTCTGTATTGTCTGTAATCACAGAAGCACAGTTCAGGCGTCTACATCGTCATATATATATATATATATATATATATATATATATATATATATATATATATATATATACCGACGGCGGGGGGGGGGGGGGGGATGGGCGTGTGGGGGGGGTGTCGTGTGTAGAATTTTAATAGGACTGCGCACTCGGGTGTCACGGAACGCTCGACAACGCCTCCTCCTGGTTTCACCAGATCCCTCTCTCCTGCGTATTAGGACTGCTTTGCCTATTACTCACCTGATCATTATCACCTGATTAATCTCCTTAGCATTGCATTATTATCACCTGTGTATCCTCAGCTCCCCTTTATCTGGACTGCTCTGCTGAAAGTTCATTTGTGAAGTCTTGATTTACCCTAACTCTGCCTCTAGCTTGTTTCTCGTGTTTGTTCTTGTGATTTTGACTTGGACTCTAATCTTGTTTGTGAACCTAAGCTGCCAGTCCTTTGACCCACGCCTATTTAAGTTACGATACTTGGATTGCCCTTACCTGTGTTAATAAAATACTGCAAATGGATCCGACCGCTTCAGCCTCTTCGTCACAGAAGACTTCACCTAAACAGGAGGAACCTCTTAAGCTCCTGTACCGCAAGGGACTCAACTCGGACCTCCAGGGAGAGCTGGCATGCCGTGACGATAGTAAATCCTTGAATCAAATTATGGAGCTCGCCATCCGCCTTGACAACTTGATTCGCTCCCGACGCACACCTCTCAGGTCCAGTCTCTTTGAGTGTGCTTCCCGCAGCACGGAGTCAGAGCCAATGCAGATCGGTTACACGCGCCTCTCTACGGCGGAGCGGGAAAGGAGATGCCGTAATCATCTTTGCATGTACTGCGGAGAGGCAGGACATCTGAGAGCTACCTGTCCAGTTAATCCAGCACTCAAGAATTCTGCTGCGGTGAGTTCTAATCACTCTTTTAAATTATTCTCTGTGGATAGTTTTTCGAAGGTTAATGGAGAAACGTTAAACGTAAAGTCCTCGATTGATTCTGGAGCTGCTGGAAATTTTATCGACCTTGCATTTGCCAAAACGCATCATGTTTCTCTCCTCGCATGTGAGTCTGGTGTGACCGTGGAAGCACTGGATGGACGCCCCCTGGGGACTGGAGAGGTGCATTACACCACGCAACCCCTCACGCTCAGCTTCGGGACACAGCATTCTGAAACTATCCAGTTCTTCACGATCCACTCACCTGGGCATCCTATAATCTTGGGGCTTCCATGGCTAGAGAGACACAATCCCCAAATTTCCTGGTCAGAAGGGAGAATATCCCGGTGGTCCGCATTCTGTCAGATCAACTGTATGGCTGCTGTCCAAGGTTCTGAACTCCACAGCGCTTCCCTCAAGGGAGTGGATTTTCAGAGGATTCCCCCCGAGTACCACGATCTAGCTCTGGCTTTCAGCGAAACCGAGGCCTCTCATCTTCCGGCTCACCGTGCCGGCGACTGTGCCATTGAGCTTTTGCCTGGGGCTGTACCTCCACGCGGAAGAGTTTATCCGCTGTCACAACCTGAAACAGAAGCCATGAGGATGTACATTGACGAACAGCTGGCTAAAGGTTTCATCACTACCTCTACCTCTCCTGCTTCCGCCGGATTCTTTGTCGTTAAGAAGAAGGATGGGGGTCTTCGGCCGTGCATTGACTATCGTGGTCTTAATGAAGTAACAGTGAAGTACCGCTATCCTCTCCCGTTAGTCCCAGCAGCCCTGGAGATGCTTCGTACAGCCCGCTACTTTACCAAGCTGGACTTAAGGAATGCATACAACCTGATTCGCATAAGGAGTGGTGACGAGTGGAAGACTGCGTTTTCTACTACATCCGGGCACTACGAATATCGGGTAATGCCGTTCGGCCTGTCAAACAGTCCTTCAGTTTTTCAAGCCTTTGTAAATGAAATTTTCTAGGACATGTTACATCAGAAAGTTATTGTCTACATTGATGACATTTTGATTTATTCTGATTCCCTTGAGGAGCATGTCCAAGATGTTCGTGCGGTCCTCAAGCGCCTTATTGATAACCAGCTCTATGCCAAGCTCTCCAAGTGTGAGTTCCACCAGACACGTATCTCCTTTCTGGGCTATATTATCAGTGCAGACAGAGTTTTGATGGATGACAGCAAGGTCAAAGCCGTGGTGAAGTGGCCCCAACCTTCCTCTGTTAAGGAGCTGCAACGCTTTTTGGGCTTCGCCAACTTTTACCGCAGATTCATCCGCAATTTCAGTGTAATTGCATCTCCCCTCACATCTCTGCTTCGAGGAGGGGGTAAATATTTTAAGTGGACAACGGAGAGTGCTGCGGCCTTTGCTCAGCTCAAGGAAAGAGTCACTTCTGCGCCTATTCTCCATCACCCGGATCCTGAAAGGGAGTTTATCATTGAAGTGGATGCATCTAACACAGGAGTGGGGGCTGTGCTGTCTCAGCGGTATGGTAATCCTGCGAAAATGTTCCCGTGTGCCTTTTACTCCCGCAAACTTCACTCTGCAGAACGAAATTATGACGTGGGTGATCGCAAACTCTTGGCCATGAAGACCGCCTTTGAGGAGTGGAGGCACTGGCTGGAGGGAGCTCGTCAGCCTTTTACAGTGCTCACTGATCACAGGAATCTGGAGTACATCAGGTCAGCTAAGCGTCTCAATGCTCGCCAAGCTCGCTGGTCTCTGTTCTTTTCAAGATTCGATTTTAAGATTACCTACAGGCCGGGCTCCCAGAACGGCAAAGCGGACGCCCTGTCCCGACAGTTTGATGGTCCCAGTGAAGAATCTGAGCCTGAACCCATGATTTCCCCTGCACTAATTGTGGCACCTGTCCAGTGGGACATAATCTCTGAGATCACGGCGTCTTTAAGTAATCATCCCGCTCCGCCAGAATGTCCCGCCGACCGCCTCTTTGTTCCGTCCAGGCTCCGCCACCATGTGCTTCAGTGGGTTTACTGCACCCCTAAAATCCTCCCATCTCAAACCCGCTGGATTATTACAACCTCTGCCAGTACCACAGCGCCCCTGGTCGCACATCGCAGTGGATTTTGTTACGGATCTGCCTCCATCCCAGGGGTTTACGACCATCCTCTCCGTGGTGGACCGCTTCTCTAAGTCCTGCCGTTTTATACCCCTGACTGGCCTGCCCACGGCCTTACAGACAGCCGAGGCTCTTCTCAACCAAGTGTTCCGTCTCTTTGGTCTGCCCGAAGACATTGTCACTGACCGCGGGCCCCAGTTTACCTCCCGTGTCTGGAGAGAATTGTGTTCCAAACTCAATATCAACGTCAGTTTAACTTCTGGTTACCATCCCCAGGAGGCGTGGGGGTCCCAGTTACCGACCCGGCCAGTGGGTGTGGCTCTCTGCCCGAGATCTCCGTCTCAAGCTCCCGAGCAGGAAACTATCTCCTTGTTTCGTCGGGCCATTTAAGATTCTACGTCAGATAACACCAGTTTCTTTTCGTTTGGCTCTCCCTGCTCACTACAAGATCTCACCCACATTTCATGTGTCCCTTTTCAGACCCGCTGTCGCCCCCAGGAGAGAGAGGGGCTGGGAGGAGGTCGCTCCTGTGCAGACTCCCCCCATTGAGGTGGATGGCGCGGAGGCTTTCCGGGTGCGAGAGATCCTGGACTCCAGACGTCACGGTGGGGTGTTGCAGTACTTTATCGACTGGGAGGGGTACGGTCCCGAGGAGCGTTCCTGGGTCAGGTCTCAGGACATCCTGGATCCCACACTAACTGCTGCTTTTCACCGAGACCATCCAGATCGACCTGCTCCTAGACCCCGTGGTAGACCCCGCCATCGGTCAGGTCCTCGCTTCCGGAGCTGCTCGCAGGGGGGGGGGGGGGGCGCGCTCTGTCACGGAACGCTTGACAATGCCTCCTCCTGGTTTCACCAGATCCCTCTCTCCTGTGTATTAGGACTGCTTTGCCTATTACTCACCTGCTCATTATCTCCTGATTAATCTCCTTAGCATTGCATTATTATCACCTGTGTATCCTCAGCTCCCCTTTTTCTGGACTGCTCTGCTGATAGTTCATTTGTGAAGTCTTGATTTACCTTAACTCTGCCTCTAGCTTGATCCTCGTGTTTGTTCTTGTGATTTTGACTTGGACTCTAATCTTGTTTGTGAACCTAAGCTGCCAGCCCTTTGACCCACGCCTGTTTAAGTTACGATTCTTGGATTGCCCTTACCTGTGTTAATAAAATACTGCAAATGGATCCGACCGCTTCAGCCTCTTCGTCACATCGGGTGGTTTGGCATCTGTTTCCTTGGTGTGTGGTGGAACTGTTGATCGTATCACAATGCCTTTCTCTGTCAAATCTATTTGGAATCGGGAAATATATGACCTTAATTTGTCTGTCAACTTGGAGAAAAGTGTGGTCTAATTTCAGTTTAACCTTTAAAAACTTGGATCATCGTCTTATAATTTTCAAAGTTATTCATAAAGCATGTATAATAACTCCTTGCAAAAGACTAAGAAGAAACTACAACAAAATTTCAACTGCCATTTCTGGAATACTGCATTAGCAGTAGGGCTCGGATAAACTATTATTTTTCAAACGATTAATCTAGCGATATTTTTTCCGATGCATCGATTCGATTATGGATTATCTCCCCATTAATTGACTACTAGCAATTTATACTTGTTGATTTACATGTCTGAATGAAAAAACATGAATTCCTTAACATGCAATATATGTTTATTGCTCTTAAAATTCCTAAATAAAACATTATACAAGTGCAAAGTAATGCTTTTCTTAGTCAGAGGTAGCTGACAAAGTTACTGAAAAAAAGTGAATCTTGTAATTCTTTCAGATGAAAATAACAAGTTGATGTCTAGCATTGAAACCTTAGGTGCAGTTCAGCGTCTTTAAATATGGACAAGTGTGACATCATATACCTCTGTAAATCAATAAAATTTAAATACACGTCTTGCACACTTCAATGCACTTTGATTGGAACATATAGCTACGTTCGCGTCGAACTGGAATCATGGCTGAATATCCTGTGATGTCCACTTCGCAGGGCACTTATGTTCGAATAGAACAAATGTCTGAAGCGCTAAGAGATGTTCAAAATGTGCAGAGCAGTGGGGCGTGAGGACTGCAATTAAGAACCACTGCTTTACAGGAACGAGTGCGTGTAATCTTGCACGTCTGAAAGTCTGAGAAGCGAGTCGAGTTGCTTCTACTCTCCGACGCCTATTGCATATTTTGCGTCGACATATTTTTTGTCCCAGCTTCTACTCTCCGACACCGCCATTTTTTGGGGGGGGGGGGGGGGGGGGGGGGTCTGATAAATCGACGTGCATATTTTGCGTCTACAATTTTTTTGCGTCGATGTCATCGTTGCCCCAGCCCTAATCAGCAGGTACTTTTCTTCATATGTTTGGGGAGTGTCCTATTCTATTAATAATCTATGGATGCATGTAAACTTTGTTTTAACCTTGTTACTACAAACTGGTTAATTATGCATCTCTGGTCTGTGTTAATGGGCGTTTACAGACTTCATATTTTCACATAAATTACATTTTGTAAAATTATGCAGTTTGTGCAAATGTACAGAACAGAGGCGAGCTGCAATAAGACAAAAAAACGGCTGTTTGCTGATCATGTAAGTTCCAGGGGAAGGTCATTCAGCCGTGAATGACTATGCTTGCACCAACAGGAGGTTAAGGGGTCATGATCGATTCATACTCTTTCAGTCTTTGAGGATATATAACAACAGCACATGCCGCTGGAACAGTATGACGGAAAATATTAGTGGTTTTGTCACTTTGTTTTCAAATCACGGTATACTATGAAAACGGTAATCGGGCCATGCCTACTTCCTTTAACAATGATTGGTCGTGTTAACGCAATCAAAATGGTTACTTTACCTAGATTTGTTTATTTGTTTATTATATAAAAATATTACTCAGACCTGTTCACTTACCCCATAGCTTGCAATCATGCATTCCCTCCCTCACAATCAGAACTTTTTTATTATAGCTCTAATTTTTATCATATCTCTAAAGTTCCCTGAATATTTGTATTTATGACTTCTGAAATCAACTCGAAGAGGCTTGTTTCTAAATATGTTGCGTAATTTAACTGTGACCCCTTTGTGTCTTAAATGCAAGTCCAATGAGGGTACATTGGTTAATTTATTTTGGGTCTGCCCAAAAATTTGTAAATTTTGGACTGGGGTTTTTTCTTTCTCTCTAAGATTGATTTTCCTCATGACCCTCTTATTGCAATATTAGCAAAGAGTCAAAGAGTCTGCACTTTTTGAAACGTGGCTTACGGAGCTCAGTAATGTGTTACATATGGAAAAAATTACATTTACATTTACATTTATTCATTTAGCAGACGCTTTTATCCAAAGCGACTTACAGATGAAGACAGTGGAAGCAATCAAAAACAACAAAAAGAGCAATGATATATAAGTGCTATAACAAGTCTCAATACACGTAGCATGGGATTTTAACTAATATAATAAATAAAAAGAAAACAGAATATAAAAATAAAAGAATAGAGCAAGCCAGTTAGAGGTCTTTACACATACACACACACATACATATACAATTGCATAATAAATGAAAAGAAAATAGAATACAAAAAGATTAGAAAGGTAGTTAGATTTTGTTTTAAGAATAGAATTAGAATAGTGAGTGTTAAAGTTAGAGGATCAAATAAAGATGGAAGAGATGTGTTTTAAGCCGATTCTTGAAGATGGCTAAGGACTCAGCTGCTCGGATTGAGTTGGGGAGGTCATTCCACCAGAAGGGAACATTTAATTTAAAAGTCCGTAAAAGTGACTTTGTGCTTCTTTGGGATGAACAATCAAGCGACGTTCACTTGCAGAATGCAAGCTTCTAGAGGCACATAAGTCTGAAGTAACGAATTTAGGTAAATGGGTTCAGAGCCAGGGGTAGTTTTGTAGGCAAACATCAATGCCTTGAATTTTATGCGAGCCGCTATTGGAAGCCAGTGCAAATTGATAAACAGAGGTGTGACATGTATTCTTTTTGGCTCATTGAATAGATATGAGATATAATATAAGATATAATATAATAGATATTGAAATTAGATATGAGATTGTGGTTAAATCAAAGAGTTTCATACAGATTTGGAAGTCCTTCTTGGAATATTTCAAAGGTAACCAATGATAACTGAATTTAACCTTTTTTTTTTTTTTAAGTGGGGTGGTTAATTTGATAGATAGGAGTGTGTAACAATTATATATTTCCATAACTGGGTATTTATTGGTATAGGATTTTATTTTTTTTAATTATTTTTTTTTTTCCATGTATATGAAGAGACAGCTTTATGTGCCTTTTGTATAGATACACAAGTATGAACAATGTATATTTATGAAGGTATATATGTATGCTATATATGTGTGTATGCATTGTTTTGGATATGGAAAATTGTATTGCTATTTACCTGTTTCAATGTTATATTATTTGCTTGTTGTATGTTAATGACATATATGCTTTTATGCTTTGAGATACAGATGCTTGCAATTGCAGAACTTGCTTTGTTAGAATGAATAAGCATCAACTGTGAAAGTTAGATATCTGAGTTTGACAGTGGTGAAGAGAGAATGTTGCAACATCAAGCAGATATGAACCAGACGATAGAAGATGATGATAAAGAAGAGGAAGACTACTAGACACAGAAAGAACGTAAGTGACAAAGGAAGTTATCCGTCACGAGTCACAGACATTGATGAGTAATTAGAATTACCCGAAAAACCCGAAAATAGTTGTAATATTAGAGGTAGATAATAACATTATAGACAAAACACATGATCAGAAGAAGCACCTAAGTGATAACATACATATTCCAAATTGGAGGATTTTTGTTTTTAAAAACTTTACAATGACAATGAGAAGTGATTATGGGTGTATAACACTGCAAAAGGTGAATAAAGAATGGTCTAAATCCTAAAACCAAATAAAGAAATAAATATATATTAGTGAATGGTTACACTGGATAAATTTGGGCTAAAGCTCTGAAAGAGACAAGTGGTAAAACAATGAGTAGAGATATGGAAGAGCTATTCATTTCTTGGCTGAGAACGGAAAAGTTATGGCTCGCCAATGCCACATTTTGTTGGAGTTGAATTAGGAAATTAGCTGACAGAGAAACACAATGAACTGAGGAAAGCATTACGATATAATCCAGAGAGTAATGGAATCGTAGGGAGAGGGGTTGGAAAAATAAAAGAATGGATGAGAGCCAACTCAAACAACAGAGACTGGGATACACAAATTGAGAAACTAATATTTTATCTCAATCTCATCTCAGAGCAAAGAAAACAGAACAAACAAATAGAAAATGAAAACCGTGTAAGGTAGGAGATACAGTTTAGATTAGAGAATGAACACAAAGACAAACCTTTTAAAGACCTTATAACAACAACAACAAAAAATGACAATAGGAATAATAGAGCAGCTATATTAGGTGTAAATGCACTAATGGATAATGCAGAAAAGCTAGTTCATGCATTCATGACCTCTAGACTGGACTATTGTAATGCACTTCTAGGAGGTTGTCCTGCTTCTTCAATAAACAAGCTACAGGTCGTCCAAAATGCAACAGCTAGAGTCCTTACGAGGTCAAGAAAATATGATCATATTACCCCAATTTTACAGTCTCTGCACTGGCTACCTATTAAGTTCTGTATCAGTAACAAATTATCATTACTTACCCATAAGGCCTTAAATGGTTTAGCTCCTGTGTACCTAACTAGCCTTATACCACGCTACAACCCATCATGCACCCTAAGGTCACAAAACGCTGGACTTTTGGTAGTTCCTAGGATAGGAAAGTCCACTAAAGGAGGTAGAGCTTTCTCACATGTGGCTCCCAAACTCTGGAATAGCCTTCCTGATAATGTTCGGGGTTCAGACACACTCTCTCTGTTTAAATCTAGATTAAAAACACATCTCTTTCACCAAGCATTCAAATAATGTATCTCTTAAATTGTGAGTGTAGTTGTATCTGATCAAATGCTCATTCTTATTCTTTAGCTTGGGTTAAACTAATTAATGTTACTTTGTTGGATCAGCAGCTATGCTAATGATGTCTCCATTTGTTTCTATGTTTCTGCTGGGATTTTCATCCCGTGGTAACTAGGATTTACACAAGCTCCAGTCTGGATCCAGAACACCTGAGAAGAGATGATGCTGACCCTCAGAGTAGAGCTGTAATCGGGCCTTAAAAGGCCCGACAGGACCCGAGCCCGACAGGTTTCGGCCCGAGCCCGACAAGTACATTTTGATTGACAGCTTTTTTAAAGCCCGAACCCGTTTACAGCCCGACATTATTCAAATGTGCGCACGCACACAGCTCTTTTGCCTTTTGTCAACAATGAGTAATTTATTCATGTTTTAACATAATTTACTCATAACTAACGTAGACTAGACCACTTGGAAGTTGGAATAAAGAAATAAAATAAGTCCTGTGTCACATCGTAACATCTCAGCATTCTAGACATAGGCTCATTTAACCAATAAATAGACCAACGCACCAATAAAAACGAGTCATTTTAAAAAAAAAATAAGATACATTTTAAATTAAGATGGGTATTTGGCAATAACGAAACTAAGATAAAGGCTCCGCCGGATTTGCTTTATTTAATAAAAGAATAATGCCAACATAAACGTAAATACTCTGTCAACATTATACATTTAAGACTCAATGAATATTTAGTTATCATTTGAAAAACCTTTACTCACAGAGATTAGGCTAGGTCTACATGTTTTTCTGGAGGAAAATGATTGAATCCACTGTAGATGTCTTCAGCGCGTTCCTGCGCTCACTGATGGTGCGTCCTTATTCACTCATTATTCTCATTATAAGCATGGTCAAAACTTTTCCACACCTCAGACTTTGCTTTAGTTGCTGGTGCAACCAAAACGTAATCACCAGAGGCAAGCCTCCGTTACACCTGCTCAGCATTCATTTTCGCATCTTTCTCGCGCTAATCTAAACACATCACATGACCGCTCGTTTACCTCGCAAACCGGAGCGCAAGCCCGAGCCCGGCCCGAGCCCGGCCCGAGCCCGCGTAAGATGATAGAAATTAAGCCCGAACCCGTCGGGTCCCGACGGGTCCCATCGGGTTCGGGCAAAGATCTTCAGCTCTACCTCAGAGGACCTCAGATGATGCTAACAGAACTAACAAATGTTGCTAAAAGTGTGATAATGTTCATCATCTGGCTGACTACGTCTTGTATTAATTTTTCTGAAAAATTCTCTCATACGCTCACAAACTGATAGTCACCACTAATAAGCTACTACTAAACATTGATTTGAATTAAATTGAATTGAATTGGTAGAACTCAAGTGGTGAAAGTAGGCCAGTTCACCTCTAAATACATCACCCTGAACGTAGGAGCCCCTAAGGGCTGTGTCCTGAGTCCCCTGCTCTACTCTCTCTACACACATGACTGCGTGTCTTCCCAAAGCTCCACATCTATTAGCAAATTTGCTGATGATACTGTGGTTCTGAGCCTCATTTCCAACAATAATGAGACCACATACTTGGAGGTAGAGAAACTCACATCATGGTGCCAGGACAATTGTGTCTCTCTGAATGTGAGCAAAACTAAAGAACTGATAGTGGACTTCAGGAAGCAACAGCAGCAGCCCTATACTCCTCTTATGATCAGTGGGACCCCGGTTGAGAGGGTGAGCAGCTTCAAGTACCTTGATGCAAACATGGTCTTGATGTAGCCCTGACTTGGTCTACCCACATTCAAACACAAGTTAATAAAACTAGACAAAGACTGTACCATCTGCGACAGCTAAGGGAAAAATTCAGGGTCTCACCAGCAATCCTGAAAACTTTCTATTCAGGGACTATAGAAAGTGTATTGACTCAGTGTATCTCAGTGTGGTATGGGAACAGCTCCAGTCAAAACTGCAAAGCCCTGCAGAGAGTTGTGCGCTTAGCTGAGAGCATCTCAGGGTCTGCTCTCCCCTCTCTGCAGGACATCTACCTCAAACGCTGCAAAAGCAAAGCTGTTAAAATCATCAACGACTCAATCCACCCTAGTAACTGTCTTTTCACTTTTCTGCCATCTGGTAAGGGGTTTCGTAGCCTGTCAAAAACTGAAAGACTTAGGAGGAGTTTCTTGCCCCAGGCCATCAGGCACCTAAACTCTCCTAAATCTACATGTCTCCACTTAATAATCACTTAATATTCAGTAAGATCGTTTTTATTCTCTAACTCATACTGACAGTGTCACTTGCACACAGCACTTTCCTTGTTTTTTTTTCCTTTTCCTCTGCTTGTATTGGTGCTACGTGTACAACCTGTTTGCACAAACGCCTCTTGTATAGCCCTGTGTATTTTAATACTTGCACTAAACCCTCTGCCTCCATCTTGGTTTGTGACAGAAGACCGGACCAAGCACGAACAGAAGACGTCACCAATATACCTAAACTCACTAGTTCAAACTTTTTCGCCCTACAGAAGCTTGCATTCTGCAAGTGACCGACGCCTTGTGTTGCCATCCCAAAGAGGTTCAAAATCACTCTCACTGACCTTTTCCTGGACTGTGCCCAGCTGGTGGAATGACATCCCAATCTCAATTTGAACAGCAGAGTCTTTACTCATTTTCAAAAAACATCTAAAGAACATTTTTTCCCCAGCACTTTACTAACTAATACTAGCACTTACCTTTTCTTGTTTATCCTAGAATGCACGGTTTCTGTTTCAGCCCTGGTGGAATCCTTGGGCAACTTCATCTCCCAAAGCCTCCTAAACCATCTCCAGTTGCCACGCTGTCGGAATGCCCAGGAGCTCAGAGTCAAAACTATCCAAGGAAAGCCAAGGATGTGGGCGGGTAAAATTTCAGACACCTTCATCCTCAAGATTGGGCTCTTCCATGAAGAAGAAATTCATTTCTTGGTACTGGAGGGACCCACGGTCGATATCATCCTGGGACGCCTCTGTTTTACGTTACATTCTCCGGAAATCAGGTGGGATTTGTGTGAGGTAAATCATTGGAATCTGTTCTGCCATCAACATTGTCTCACCAATCTTCCTCATCCAGTTCTCTGTTCTCCAGGGTGTCAAGTGGCTTCCACCCTCATCGAGAGCCCTAAGCCGGATGTTGCTCCAATGATCCCACCTGATTATGTGGCATTCCAGGATGTGTTTTAACCTCTATCCTCTATACTAACTTCTATCTACGCTTTATTCAAGATTTTAGTATACTTACCTCAACATTGACCTCTCTCCTTGGAGGTAAGCCCAAGTCCCTGTCCTGGACTTCCACCACCCATGAACCATTCCAAGCCCTGAAGCATGCCTTTAGCATGACTCCCACCCTTCGCCACCTGAAACCGGAGTCTCCGTATGTGGTTGAAGTGGACGCCTCCACCCCTGGCGTTGGAGCCATGCTATCCCAGCAGTTCCATGAGCTTCCACGCCTCCAGCCTTATGATTACTTTTCCAGGAAACTGATCCCAGCTGAGCAGAATTATGACACTGGGAACAGGGAGCTGTTAGCGATCAAGCAGCAACATTCACAAATGTTTACAGAACACGCAGGAACCCAGTGTGCCTGTAGCTTTCTCTATTTCAGTTTTATCACATGCTAAAAGGTCTAAGGCCTTTTCAAGCCTAAGGGCAAACTCATCAAATATGCGGCCTATTATGCATCAAACTAAGATTGATGTAAAGACACAAAGCACTGCCATCAAGTTAGCATCTTTAAAGGTGCCATATGCAAAAATTGAGGTAAAAATATCCATAACATGACCTACACGCATCAAAAGAATGAGAAGAAATAAGAGCGATGATGTCATAAAAAATGTCAAGTTATAGTGCTGCAGAGATATCAACCTCAATTAGCATTAGCATTACTAGCCCCGGCCCGACAGGTGTCGTAATACCAGTCTCGGCCATGGGAGGCAGTATGCGGGCAACATAACCACCAGCCAACCTGCAATACACGAATAACTAGCACGGCTTGTGGGCGTGTACTTGAACCTGATGTCAATCGTGTGGAAAGTACAGCCCCCTACTTCATTTCAGTTCAGGGAAGAGAGAGAAATGATGTCTCAAGCCCTTGGCAAGAGACCCCTACCACCACCACCCGCTACAGGGAAACAACCACGCTCGGAACCACAAATCAAATCCGATAAGAAAAGGAGCCGAATCAGAGTAAACATCGGCACTGCTTTCAATCGCTGGAGACAACTGATGGACCATAAAGAAATGAGGCTCGACTCCGAACTTACAACATTTCTAACAGTAAGTTAGATGCTGTTAGTATTTCGCCAGAAGTTTGTTTTATATGTTTGTGTATTTGTTTTCGGGAAGTTATAACATAGCAATGTATCGAAGGCTGTTCGATAAACGTGCTAATGTTAGCGATGGCTAACCGTAGCTGCATTTGATAATTAGCTAGCTATAACTTAACGTTACCCATTTTATTATATCATAACTAACCTGCTCTGTCTAGTCTGTTGGTCTCCGTGTCCTCTTTGCTTCGTGGTTTTTCTGTGCATGAAAAAATTGATGTGTGGCATGAAAGCGTGTGAAAAGAGTCAATTGCGTGTGTCTCACGGTGAATGCTTGAGAGTTGGCACATTAGTTCGCAAACATAATAAAGGACAGGTTGATTATTGCTGTTTAGCGTTTGTATTAATCTATGATGTGTCCCTGTTTGCGTACAGGGACATAAAAAATAAATTAAAAGTGATACGTGGAGCAAGGTGTCTGAGATTGTTCATTTTAAGTAAAGGATCCTAATATTTCGTCCACAACAATATTTAATGAGGTTAACTTATAACTCCTTGCGGTTAGTCTGCACGAGATCAACAAGCTTGTTTGCTTTGCGGCCGCTTTAAATACAAAATAAGCATTCGATCTACGTTAGAGCATCTGAGCGCTCACAAATCTTTCTGCAGCGTCGTGAGCAGAGCGGCAAGAGTGATATTTGACGCTCTAGACGCCGGCGGTGTGAACGCACAGTTAGGTTTCGGCTATTGCTGTAGTGTTGTTGTGAAGGTAGGGGCGGAGCATAGAGACTATGCCGTTTCTCGTTTGTTACTCTAGAGTAGACCAATTCACTTTATTGAGGCATACTGCCCCCATCTGTTATGGAATGTGGAGTATGACTTGATTTTTTTTGCCAAATATTACAGATGGCACCTTTAAACATTTGCTTACTAAAAAAATAAATCATTTCTAATCAATCACTCATTCCCATTACTTTTCTAGATTGCTCCAGGACTCATTTAATGTGTTTTTATATCAAATAAAAAAATATTTAAGTGTGGTAAAAATAATTCAAGGCACTTCAGTGTCTATAACTTTCAATATTTTTGAGCATTATCAAATGTAGTTGATAAAAAGTAAAGCCCAAAGGGTCTTCTTTCCAAAGACACCAAAATTACGTATGTTTGTACCACACTGAAGTAGGAAACTGTTACAATTATAAGTTTGGTAGAGCATTTTCAATTGTGAGTCCCATAATTGGGGTGCAGGCTAACAGGTTAAAGCATACATGAATGTTACTGGGAAAATTTAGATAACTGTAAGAGATCAGATATACATTGAATTAATGAAGTTCAACAGAAAGAGCAAAACCGTTGAACGGTATTCACATGAAGATGAAAGAGCAAATATATATGTTAGATTGAACAAGGAAATAGCAAGAAGGGGGTGTTTTGGAAATGGACAATTGTATTGCTATTTACCTGTTTCAGTGTTATATTATTTGCTCGTTTTATGTAAATGCCATAAATGCTTTGAAATAAAGATGCTTGCAATTGCAGAACTTGCTTTGTTAGAATGAATAAGCATCAACTGTGAAAGTTAGATATCTGAGTTTGACAGTGGTGAAGAGAGAATGTTGCAACATCAAGCAGATATAAGCCAGACGATAGAAGATTATGATAAAGAAGAGGAAGACTACTAGACACAGACAGAACGTAAGTGACAAAGGAAGTTATCCGTCACGAGTCACAGACATTGATGAGTAATTAGAATTACCCAAAAAATTATATAAAAGGTCTGAGGATTAAACTACTCTTCAGATGCTGCCTGCATTAAGCCTGAAGGACACTTAGTACCCCAACGAGTGGCGTTTAACAGTATCTCCAATATTACTGCTTAATAGTTTGATTATAGAACTTGTAACTTAGCTGATTTTTTTTTTTTTTTGCATGAATTGCCTGGTATTGTGACCAATAAAATAAGAGATTTTATTGTTACTTTTGCCTCCAGTGAGACTTTACTTTAAACTACAAACTGAGCCTAAAACTAGATCAACCACAAGGGAGTCTGCTACGTCATTCCTGAAGAACTTCAACCTACAGGCAGGTGAGAGCTTTATGGTTTAGGCTAGATTTGACTATCTACCTACCTGAATAATCATAGGGTTGAAGGTGTGAGATAAAAGGACACACGAGTAACACTAAGCATTTTAAAGTTGTGAGGGAAAAGCTATCTGTATGTTGTGTATAATCACAAAAAAGTTCAGCCGTCTACATTGTCAGCTGAGGTGATGATTTCTGAAATTGTATAAAAAAAGTTATCTGTTTTTGCAAATTAACTCTTCATATATTAACATGGACAATAGTGTTTTAAAAAAAATGTAATTTTACAATATTACTGTTTTACTGTATTGTAATAAAATAAATGCAGCAGTGATGAGCATAAAATACTTCTTTCAAATACATTACAAATCTGACACTAAACTTTTGAACAGTAGTGTATGTTTGAGGTATTACTTACTAGTCATATGGTTCATAATGTCTATAGATGTTATTCGACAGGAGATATGCTCCAACATTAGAGCATGGCCATCAGCATGGAAGAATCTAGAAACAAACAAAAAATGGTCACAGAACCAAAGATATTTATTATACAATATTTACAATATTTATGACATAATGCCAAATTTATTATAAGTGAACTAGAGTAAACTTGGAATACAGAGAAAAAGAATATACAGAAAATATAAAAACATTTTGAAAAAAAAAACTTTTTTAGATTGACTTAAGTAGTGCTCAGACAGTGTCACTGGTAAATCTTTGATAAGAAAATCAGTCTATATAAAGAAATAATCAGTATACAATCCACAGTCTAAAACTCTCTAGTTCAATATGTTAACGTGTTAAATGTGTTAACTCTATAGCCTACAGAGACAGATGTTGTGCTGTGTTAAGAGTTTAGGAAAGTTGTTAAAAGTATTGAAAAATTGTTTAGTAAAGAAAATTCAAAATTCATCCCATCCCTGCAGAATTGCCAAAAACATTATTCAGAATAACTTCTTAAAGGGTTAGTTCACCCAGATAGCAAAATTATGTAATTAATAACTCACCCTCATGTTGTTTCAAACCTGTAAGACCTCCGTTTATCTTTGGAACCCAGTTTAAGATATTTTAGATTTAGTCTGAGAGCTCTCAGTCCCTCCATTGAAACTGTGTGTACGGTATACTGTCCATGTCCAGAAAGGTAAGAAAAACATCATAAAAAAGTAGTCCATGTGACATCAGAGGGGCAGTTAGAATTTGTTGAAGCATCGAAAATACATTTTGGTCCAAAAATAGCAGAAACGATGACTTTATTCAGCATTATCTTCTCTTCAGTGTCTGTTGTGAGAGAGAGTTCAAAACAAAGCAGTCTGGATATGCAGTTCACGAATGAATCATTCAGTTCACCAAATCGAACTGAATCATTTTAAACGGTTTGCATCTCTAATACGCATTAATCCACAAATGACTTAAAGGAACACTCTGACTTTTTGGGACTTTAGCTTATTCACAGTATCCCCCAGAGTTAGATAAATCCATGCATACCTTTTTAATTTCTGTGCGTTCTGTAAGTGTTATTTGACGCACCCACCAGTAGCCTAGCTTAGCACAAAGACTGGATGTAAATGGATACTGTTAGCATAGTAATCCCAATAAGTGACAAAATAATGCAAACATTTTCCTATTTACATGTTGTGATCTGTATAGTCACAGCGTGTACAAATAACAAGGCTATATGAGACAGGGACCATTTTTAATCGTATAAATATTTCGAACTATATTCTCACTAGGCATAGGAGCACAGCTAACGTTACCTGGGTGGAGTGGCTACTTGGGCGGAGTGATTAGCGCAGCACACGAGACGCCCTGAAACTCATAGTGACCTCTTGTGGTGAGGAAGGCAGTCTTCCACTCATCGCCCTCTTTGATGCAAACGAGGTTGTATGCACTTCGTAGGTCTAGTTTGGTGTAAATCCTCGCTTCACGGAGCTGTTTCAGAGTTGAAGGGACCAATGGCAAAGGGTAGTGGAATTTTATTGTGACATTGTTTAATCCTCGATAATCAATACAGGGCCTGAGTCCCCCATCCTTTTTCTCCACAAAGAAGAACCCTGCTGCAGCTGGAGAAGTGGAAGGACGGATGAGTCCTGAACTCAGGCCTCCTCAATATAATCCTCCATGACTTGGGATTCTGTTCGAGATAAGGGATAAACACGACTCTTGGGAGGCATGGCATTGGGGAGTAAATCAATACTACAGTCCCAGGGACAATGAGTTAGTAGTTGTGTTGCCTTAGTTTTGCTAAAGACCTCTGCTAGGTCATCATAACGGGGGGAATGTTGACAGTCTTGGTACTCGAGGGACTTTCAACATTAGTGATACAGCAAGGCTGGGAAACTGATGAGAAACAGTGACTTTCACAAAAGGCTGACCACTTTGTCAACTCACCCTGATGCCAGGACAGGACGGGGTCGTGAATGGATAGCCATGGGAATCCTAGGATGACTTCATGCTTAGGAGAGTTAACGACGTACGACTCTTGGTGAAATAACCCCACTTGCAATGTAAGTGTCTTGGTTTGCTTCTCTCTAGAAATATGGCACATAGTCTTAGAATTTTTACTTGACTAACTGGGGCCCAGGTCAGAAAGCAGACAGACTGGCTGAACCAACCGTCTGCCAGATGCCTCGTGCTACTGAAATCAGTTAATTCTCATCACATAGAGACTGTTTCACCTAGATATCACAATATAGAGATGGTGTCTGAACCCCGAACTAGAAAAAAACTAAAAACGTCCAGACCAATTTCAGAGTACCAATTCAATTGAGGTTCAACAAATAAAAAACTGATACAATACAGATAAACAAATTATAAAGCTTGGCCTATTGAATATCAGATCCCTTTCTACGAAAACACTTTTTGTAAATAATATGATCACTAATCATAATATAGATGTGCTCTGTTTGACAGAAACCTGGTTAAAACCTGATGATTACATTATTTTAAATGAGTCCACCCCCCAAGATTACTGTTATAAACATGAGCCGTGTCTAAAAGGCAAAGGGGGAGGTGTTGCTTCAATTTATAACAACGTTTCCAGGATTTCTCAGAGGGCAGGCTTCAAGTATAACTCGTTTGAAATAATGGTGCTTCATTTAACATTTTCCAGAGAAACCAATGTTAATGATAAATCCCCTGTTATGTTTGTACTGACTACTGTATACAGGCCACCAGGGCACCATACAGACTTTATTAAAGAGTTTGCTGATTTTACATCTAGTGCTGGCTGCAGATAAAGCTTTAATTGATGGTGATTTTAATATCCATGTTCATAATGAAAACAAATTGCATTGGGATCAGCATTTATAGACATTCTGAACTCTATTGGGGTTAGACAACACGTCTCAGGACCTACTCATAGTCAAAATCATACTCTAGATTTAATACTGTCGCATGGAGTTGATGGTGTTGAAATTATGCAGCTAAGTGATGGTATTTCAGATCATTATTTAGTTTTGTGCAAACTTCCTATAGCTTAAACTGTAAATTCTACTTCTTGTTACAAGTATGGAAGAACCATCACTTCTACCACAAAAGACTGCTTTTTAAGTTATATTCCTGGTGTATCCAAATTCCTTAGCATATCCAAAACCTCAGAACAACTTGATGATGTAACAGAAACTATGGACTTTCTTTTCTAGCATTTTAAATACAGTTGCTCCTTTATGCTTAAGGAAAGTACCCTATCCTGCAGAAAAACATTAAAAACTGCCAGGTCTGATTACTTTTTTAGAAGAAAACAAACATAACCCCTTACATTAAAAAAATCGTTTTTAATCACATTAAAAACTTCAGACTCATGGGTAAGAAAGAGGTGGGAACCGGCGGACATTCAAAATAAAACTTTAATTACAAAATAACCACAAACAGAAACCAAACACAAAACCAAAATCCAGGCCTGGTCCTTTCTCGTCCTTCACTGTCATTGCTCCTATTTTATATCCTTCCGATCTCCTCTGTGGGACTCGAGACCGGTGAGTGAGAGACCGCTCACTTCCCAATCACTCCACCAGCCTCTCTCCATTCCAACAGCTCTCTGCCCTGCCCCACTTGTCTCACCCAGATATTTATTCAATACAGTGGCTAAATTAACGAAAAATAAAGCATCAACAAGTGTTGACATTTCCCAACACCACAGCAGTAATAACTCTATGAACGACTTTACTTCTAAAATCGATACTATTAGAGATAAAATTGCAACCATTCAGCCGTCAGCTACAGTATCACATCAGACAGTGCACTATAGACCCCCTGAGGAACAGTTCCACTCATTCTCTACTATAGGAGAGGAAGAATTGTATAAACTTGTTAAATCATCTAAACCAACAACATGTATGTTAGACCCTATACCATCTAAGCTCTTAAAAGAGGTGCTTCCAGAAGTCATAGATCCTCTTCTGACTATTATTAATTCCTCATTGTCATTAGGATATGTCCCCAAAACCTTCAAACTGGCTGTTATTAAGCCTCTCATAAAAAAGCCACAACTTGACCCCAGAGAACTTGTTAATTATAGACCAATCTCGAATCTCCCTTTTCTGTCCAAGATACTAGAAAAGGTGGTATCCTCACAATTATATTCCTTCTTAGAGAATAATGGTATATGTGAGGATTTCCAGTCAGGATTTAGACCGTATCATAGTACTGAGACTGCTCTCCTTAGAGTTACAAATGATCTGCTCTTATCATCTGATCGTGGGTGTATCTCTCTATTAGTTTTATTGATCTCAGTGTTGTGTTTGACACAATTGACCACAGCATTCTTTTGCATAGACTTGAAAACTATGTTGGCATTAATGGAAGTGCATTAGTTTGGTTTAAATCATAATTATATGGCTGCCATCAATTGGAAGCAGTGAATGAAGAGGTATCATATCGATCACAAGTGCAGTATGGAGTACCTAAAGGCTCAGTACTAGGGCCGTTACTCTTCACGATTTACATGTTACCCTTGGGAGATATCATAAAGAAATATGGTATTAGCATTGTGTTGTAGCACTGTTATGCTGATGATACTCAGCTCTATATTTCTTCATTGCCCAGCAAAACATACCAATGTGAAAAACTAATGGAATGCATAGTCAATATAAAAAACTAGATGAGTAATTTTTTACTGCTAAATTCTGAAAAAGAAGAATGTAACTAACTGAATGTAATAACCTAGAACGCTGTCTAAGACTTGATGGCTGCTCTGTCAATTCTTCATCATCAGTTAGGAACCTATGTGTGCTATTTATGACTTCAAGGTTATATTATTCCAATGCTTTATTGGGTGGTTGTTCTACATGCTTAATAACTCCATATTAGCCTGGTCCTGTCAACAATGCACTGACTCCCTATCAAACATTGTATAGATTTTAAAATCTTGCTTATTACATATTAAGCCCTGAATGGTCTAGCACCTCAGTATTTGAATGAGCTCCTGTTACATTATAATCCTCCACGTCCACTGCGTTCTCAAAACTCAGGCATTTTGATAATACCTAGAATATCAAAATCAACTGCGGGCGGCAGATCCTTTTCCTATTTAGTGCTTAAACTCTGGAATAACCTACCTAACATTGTTCGGGAGGCAGACACACTCTTGCAGTTTAAATCTAGATTAAAGACCCATCTCTTTAACCTGCCTTACACATAACACACTAATATGCTTTTAATATCCAAATCCGTTAAAGGCTTTTTAGGCTGCATTAATTAGGTGAACCGGAAACACTTCACATAACACCCGGTGTACTTGCTACATCATTAGAAGAATGGCATCTACGCTAATATTTGTCTGTTTCTCTCTTGTTCCGAGGTCACCGTAGCCACCAGATCCAGTCTGTGTCCAGGTCAGAGGGTCACTGCAGTCACCCGGATCCAGTACGTATCCAGACCAGATGGTGGATCAGCACCTAGAAAGGACCTCTACTGCCCAGAAAGACAGCGGAGACCAGGACAACTAGAGCCCCAGATACAGATCCCCTGTAAAGACCTTGTCTCAGAGGAGCACCAGGACAAGACCACAGGAAACAGATGATTCTTCTGCACAATCTGACTTTGCTGCAGTCTGGAATTGAACTACTGGTTTTGTCTGGTCAGACAACTGAGCCTGGTTTCTCCCAAGGTTTTTTTCTCCATTCTGTCACCGATGGAGTTTCGGTTCCTTGCCGCTGACGCCTCTGGCTTGCTTAGTTGGGGTCACTTCATCTACAGCGATATCATTGACTTTATTGCAAATGATTGCACAAACACTATTTAAACCGAACTGAGATGACATAACTGAATTCAATGATGAACTGCCTTTAACTATAATTTTGCATTATTGACACACTGTTTTCCTAATGAATGTTGTTCAGTTGCTTTGACACAATCTTTTTTGGGTGTTTGTTAAATCTAAGCAAAAACCTTCACAATTAAAAGAAGCAAAGACTTAAACTACTTCAGTCTGTGTGTACTGAATTTATTTAAGTTTCCCAATTTCCCAACTTTTCCACTACATTTATTGAGAAGCACCTGTAATATACTACAGTATACTATAATTTACTACAGCTTTCTATAGTATGTACTACAGTTTACTACAGTTTTTTTTCATGGTGAACTGGTTCAACCTGTTTCGGGACATCATCACTAACTAGTCTGTTGTACTTGTGTTCACATATGAGCAGGATGTTCACATACACGGTGTCTGTCACTACTGGCAATCAGGAGTTTGCTGGAACGAATGATTACATTTACCTGACGCTGGTGGGCTCAGAGAGATGCAGTGACCAGACTCTACTGGACAAATCCTTCTTTGACCGTTTTGCAAGAGGATCGGTAAGAATAGTTTTCCCCTTAAAAATTCAGTGGAAACAGCTATGTCATGTATTGAACAGTAGCCTACAGGTTGTTCAGTGTTTCAACATGAAGTTATTCCATTCATTTATTGATGTCTAATGCTTATCAGATATGTTTTATCACTCCCATTTAATTGTGGCTGTTGTTTAAAAGTCACAGTCTGCAAATCATGCAATAAGTATAATAACACATTACATTTTAAATGTATAAGAAAACTTATTTTCAAATAAGTAACGCCAGTTACTTTGTTTTCCATGTATTGATTGACAGCTATCCTGTCCTCATGTCGAGAGGAATCAGGAGTGAGTTCAGATGTGTTGTTTGGGCTGCGTGAACAGGATGATACTCTAGTTTGAGAGGAATCAGGAGTGAGTTCAGATGCGTTGTGAGTGCTGCATGAACAGGATGATACTGTAGTTTGAGAGGAATCAGGAGTGAGTTCAGATGCGTTGTGAGCGCTGCATGAACAGGATGATACTGTAGTTTGAGAGGAATCAGGAGTGAGTTCAGATGCGTTGTGAGTGCTGCATGAACAGGATGATACTGTAGTTTAAGAGGAATCAGGAGTGAGTTCAGATGCGTTGTGTGCGCTGCGTGAACAGGATGATACTCTAGTTTGAGAGGAATCAGGAGTGAGTTCAGATGCGTTGTGAGTGCTGCATGAACAGGATGATACTGTGGTTAAAGAGGAATCAGGAGTGAGTTCAGATGCGTTGTGTGCGCTGCGTGAACAGGATGATACTGTAGTTTGAGAGCAATCAGGACTGAGTTCAGATGTGTTGTTTGGGCTGCGTGAACAGGATGATACTCTAGTTTGAGAGGAATCAGGAGTGAGTTCAGATGCGTTGTGAGTGCTGCATGAACAGGATGATACTGTGGTTAAAGAGGAATAAGGAGTGAGTTCAGATGCGTTGTGTGCGCTGCGTGAACAGGATGATACTGTAGTTTGAGAGGAATCAGGACTGAGTTCAGATGCGTTGTTTGGGCTGCGTGAACAGGATGATACTCTAGTTTGAGAGGAATCAGGAGTGAGTTCAGATGCGTTGTGAGTGCTGCATGAACAGGATGATACTGTGGTTAAAGAGGAATCAGGAGTGAGTTCAGATGACAGCGCTTATTACTGTTTTTTTGAAACCCAATAAGGACCCAACACATCCTTCTAGTTACCGCCCACTTTCATTAATCAACACTGATCTGAAAATTATCACAAAGACTCTAACTACCAGGATTGAAACGGTAATGCATTCACTAATTCACCCAGACCAGACAGGCTTCATCAAAAATAGAAATGCAAAAGACAATATCCGCAGACTTTTTAATCTCATCAGCATTGAACAAGGACAGTCACAAAAAACTATAGTTGCATCACTAGACGCAGAAAAAGCATTCGACAAGGTCAACTAAACATTTTTATTCACCACCCTCCATAAATTCGGTTTTGGAGAGTCATTCATTCAATGGATAACAATACTATACACTTCATCACAAATGGGATCACTTCAACAAGCTTCACTCTGCACCAAGGAACCAGACAGGGATGCCCACTCTCTCCATCCCTCTTTGCCATATTCATCGAACCACTCGCAGCAGCAATACGCCAAAACAATAAAATTAAAGGAATCCAAGTCAACAACTCTCAACACAAAATTAGTCTATATGCAAATGATTTACTATTATACTTACAAACGCCATCCCAATCACTTAACGAAGCATTCAATGTCATCAACAAATTCTCAAAAGTCTCTCACTACAAAATCAACTGGAATAAATCAACTATACTTCCGCTATTAGGAGACGATGTGGACTCTGCAGCTCATGACCCCTCCCTTCCCCTCAACACGGGTAACATCAAGTATTTAGGCATATCAATTACCCCCAGGCTGTCAGAGCTATACAACCTCAACTATGCCTCACTCCTCAAGAAAATAGAAGATGATTATAAACGATGGAACAAGCTCCCACTCACACTCATAGGCCGTATAGCAACAATCAAAATGAAGATACTCCCCCAGATCAATTACCTATTTTCAATGATCCCAATTACCCCGACAGACTATTGGTTCAAAAAATTGAATTCCCTCACCACTCACTTCTACTGGAAAAATAAAAAACCAAGGATAGCACTTACAACACTCCAAAACGCAAAACACTTAGGCGGACTTGAAGCACCAAATTTCATGCACTATTACCTGGCAAACCAATTACAATACCTATATAAATGGACTCAACAACAGACACATTCCGATCCATGGCTTGATCTTGAGCAATACTTGTGGTCCCCCAACTCAATCGCAGACCTCCCCTTTCTACCACAGTCAATCAAAAAACTAGACTTCTATCATAACATTACAATAGCAACAACTCTGTCAGCATGGTGGAAAACCAACAAAATCACCAAATCACCCCAAGCTCCATGTAGGTATAACCCAATCTGGCACAACCCTGACCTCCGTCTTTACAATAAACCAATCCACTTCCCCAAATGGCAACAAAATGGCATCACCCACCTTCACCACGTATTTAAAAATCATACATTTATGTCATTCCCCTCAATTGTCCAGAAATTCGCGATTGGGAGAGACCTATTTCTCCACTACCAACAGCTTAAATTTTTAATTCAAAGTAAAATAACTCTAACTAACACCCTACAGCCTTCTAAAATACGTTATAAGTTATTAGAGATAGGCAACCACCCGAGAAAACTTATATCTAAACTCTACAGCCTCATCACTTCATCTAACCCCACAATAACCCTGCCCAAGGAGAAGTGGGAAAGTGACCTCATGCTACCCTCCGACCCGGATTTCTGGACGCAGATCTGCAGGAACACCTTTTCTATGGCCACCAACACCAATTTACAACTCATACAATATAAAACTATCCACAGAATCCACATCACTCAGAGTAAACTATTTAAAATGAAATGATCTGACACAGACATTTGCTCACAGTGTACCTCTGGGAGCACAGACACCTATCTCCACGCAACCTGGCTCTGCCAGCCTGTTCACTCTCTTTGGACCACATTAACCAACACACTATCTTCGATCCTGGACTGCAGAGTCCCACTGTCTCCTGCACTCTGTCTCCTGGGAGACACTTCAGAAACCTCTATTCCTTCCAAATACAAAACCCCAGTTCTTGTCTCTCTAGCAATCGCTAAAAAAATAATCTTTCAAAACTGGAAATCAAAATCTTCTTGTCATTTTTCACATTGGACTAACTTAATCACAGAATTCATTTTGGCAGAAGAAACCATAGCTCATAAAAAGAACAATATATCTGCCTTTAAAAAAAACTGGCATCCTCTCATAACCTTTCTACAAATTCAACAGCTGATGTAAACCACGTACTTTCCCATTCACCCCCTCTCCACCTCTCCCCTTCAACCATCCTTACCCCCCCCCTCCAATAAACCTGCCTTAATAACACCTAACAGTCACACACTTACAGACATACCAATCTCACACTTATAACTATTCTCTGTCTCTCTGTCTGTCTGACTGTTTATCTGTCTATCTGGCCGTGTGTATGTCTGACCGTCTGTCTGTGTACCTCCCTGTCATGGCTTGTCACTCTTTATTATTTACAAATATATGATCTGTCTTATTTTGTTAAATGAATAAAATAAAGTTGACCTCCGAAGATGGGGGGGTGGTGGCTGGGCAAAAAAAAAAAAAAAAGGAGTGAGTTCAGATGCGTTGTGAGCACTGGGTGAACAGGATGATACTGTAGTTTGAGAGGAATCAGGAGTGAGTTCAAATGTGTTGTGTGCACTGTGTGAACAGGATGATACTGTAGTTTGAGAGGAATCAGGAGTGAGTTCAGATGCGTTGTGAGCGCTGCATGAACAGGATGATACTGTGGTTAAAGAGGAATCAGGAGTGAGTTCAGATGTGTTGTGTGTGCTGGGTGAACAGGATGATACTGTAGTTTGAGAGGAATCAGGAGTGAGTTCAGATGCGTTGTGTGCACTGTGTGAACAGGATGATACTGTAGTTTGAGAGGAATCAGGAGTGAGTTCAGATGCGTTGTGAGCGCTGGGTGAACAGGATGATACTGTAGTTTGAGAGGAATCAGGAGTGAGTTCAAATGTGTTGTGTGCACTGTGTGAACAGGATGATACTGTAGTTTGAGAGGAATCAGGAGTGAGTTCATATCCGTTGTGAGCGCTGCATGAACAGGATGATACTGTGGTTAAAGAGGAATCAGGAGTGAGTTCAGATGTGTCATGTGTGCTGGGTGAACAGGATGATACTGTAGTTTGAGAGGAATCAGGAGTGAGTTCAGATGCGTTGTGTGCGCTGGGTGAACAGGATGATACTGTAGTTTGAGAGGAATCAGGAGTGAGTTCAGATGCGTTGTGAGCGCTGCATGAACAGGATGATACTGTAGTTTGAGAGGAATCAGGAGTGAGTTCAGGTGCGTTGTGTGCACTGCATGAACAGGATGATACTGTAGTTTGAGAGGAATCAGGAGTGAGTTCATATGCGTTGTGAGCGCTGCATGAACAGGATGATACTGTGGTTAAAGAGGAATCAGGAGTGAGTTCAGATGTGTTGTGTGTGCTGGGTGAACAGGATGATACTGTAGTTTGAGAGGAATCAGGAGTGAGTTCAGATGCGTTGTGAGTGCTGGGTGAACAGGATGATACTGTAGTTTGAGAGGAATCAGGAGTGAGTTCAAATGTGTTGTGTGCACTGTGTGAACAGGATGATACTGTAGTTTGAGAGGAATCAGGAGTGAGTTCATATGCGTTGTGAGCGCTGCATGAACAGGATGATACTGTGGTTAAAGAGGAATCAGGAGTGAGTTCAGATGTGTTGTGTGTGCTGGGTGAACAGGATGATACTGTAGTTTGAGAGGAATCAGGAGTGAGTTCAGATGCGTTGTGTGCACTGTGTGAACAGGATGATACTGTAGTTTGAGAGGAATCAGGAGTGAGTTCAGATGCGTTGTGAGCGCTGCATGAACAGGATGATACTGTAGTTTGAGAGGAATCAGGAATGTGTTCAGATACGTTGTGTGCGCTGCATGAACAGGATGATACCGTGGTTAAAGAGGAATCAGGAGTGAGTTCAGATGCGTTGTGTGCACTGGGTGAACAGGATGATACTGTAGTTTGAGAGGAATCAGGAGTGAGTTCAGATGCGGTGTGTGCGCTGCCTGAACAGGATGATACTGTAGTTCGAGAGGAATCAGGAGTGAGTTCAGATGTGTTGTGAGCGCTGCATGAACAGGATGATACTGTAGTTTGAGAGGAATCAGGAGTGAGTTCAGATGTGTTGTGAGCGCTGCATGAACAGGATGATACTGTAGTTTGAGAGGAATCAGGAGTGAGTTCAGATGTGTTGTGAGCTCTGCATGAACAGGATGATACTGTGGTTAAAGAGGAATCAGGAGTGAGTTCAGATGCGTTGTGTGCACTGCGTGAACAGGATGATACTGTAGTTCTAGACTAATGTCAGCATGTATTTACTCATCTCATTCGCACAAAAACAGATTCAGTATTCCTCAAAATGAAGGAAATCATACGTCAGGACATTATGCAAACACGTTAAATAACAGAAATATGTATTTTATTTTATTTTATTAACTACTATCTTTACTGCTTTCCTTCAATGATCGACTTTACTAGTCACTACACTGTAACGCATTACTTTAAAAAGCAACTTTATAAAATAGATAGTTCTGATCCTTGATTCTGATTGGCTGAGCTGTGAAGATGTTGTAAATTACTCTACAAACATGCACCTTTGTTTATGTCTGTGTGTTGCTCTGCAACCACTTTGTTGTAACAACAACCATTTCCGAGGAACTACATTGTTTGGTAGAAGAATACTGTTTTTGTTAATATCTTTACATTTAATTAGTTTTGTTTCATTTTGTGAAACCCTGCTACATATATGTTATAACTGGTTTATAAATGCTTTGTAGTCCCTAACAGCACACCTTAGCTGTTATAAATTCACTGCAAACCACGGCTTCTTGGGGCTTATTACGTTATTATTATTATTGTGTTATTTCCCAACACTGCCCATTTTTCCCTGTTAGGGTGGTATTTTTGGATTCATCTGACATGATTCTTCAGTTAATGTTTGCACACCAGCCATGTGATTCAGTTTTGGCTAACAGAAGCTGTCATTAAAGGTGGTATCTGTCGACCTCAGTGTGAAGGAGATCCTTGGAGACATAGTGCTGGTGAAACTTAAGAAGGGGAAATTCTTGATCAATGATCTGTGGTACTGCAGATGCATCAATGTGACGACTCCGTCTGGAGAGCACGTCGAGTTCCCCTGCTATCGATGGATGGCCAATGAACAGGAAGTGTTTCTTCGAGATGGCAAGGGTGAGTGAATAAAGCCTGTCTCAAGTACTGTTGTTTGTGTATAATTATGTATGTATTTGTGCATGTACATTTAGGTCGATTACCTCAGGATGATAATATGAAAGAAAACAGGCGCATGGAGCTGGAATCTAGACAACGACTGTTCAGGTTTGATGCAACAGTTACGAACATGTGTAAATATTTAACAAATATTTAATCATTGAATTTAATTTTAATTTAATAATAATTTGTTATGTTTGTTACACCATGCCTTCTGCATCCAAGTGCATGGTCATAAGACTGTTTGGTCTGGTACTAGCACACCCTTGCTGTTAGGGGTAGTATATCCTTTTTAACCCCTCTCAACTTTGGCAGGCGACAACTCACAACATTACCAATACTTTAATACTACAATAAAATAATTAAAGGATTTTTAATAAAACTAGTTTATAAAAATTAAATAAGCATGGCTCCTACACCAAGTTTTAAAAAAGATATTTTCATAACACCTAAAATATTTCTCCAAATATCTCAAAGATTAATTTAGCTGTTTCTTGAAGGTGGAAGGAGTGGCGCACTGGTTTCCCCCTGAGCATCGATGCCAGTACAGGCACTGAACTTCCTTTGGACATTCAGTTCGAAACAGCAAAAACGGTGGACTTCTCTTTGAATTTCCTTGAAGCGTAGGTTACACCATTTGTGTTCATCTCTTTGCACGTATCACAAGCAGATATGCATGCTATTCATTTCCCGTGACTATTGCTGGGAAATATCTTCAAATAAATGGAGAATCAATTGTAGCTGAAACTGAACCAGACATTGTGAGCATTCAGTTGATTTGTTCTTGCCATGATCTTCTCTTTCAGGATTGCCAATCTTGGTCTTAATAGATTTATGAAGTTGTTCCAGTCCTCTTGGACTGATATTGAAGATTTCAGAAAAATATTTGTGAAAATCAAGAACACTGTGTCAGGTTTGAATTGTTTCATCCTTAGTTCTATATTTTTATTAACTTTTATTTAATACTAAAGCTATCCACTGACTGACTGTAAAAAGGCTGAGGCAAAACATTGTTTGCAAAATCCTCTTATACTGCTTAAAACCCATCTCTTCCATTTTTATTTGACCCTCTAACTTTAGCACTCAATATTCTAATTCTATTCTTAACAAGATCCTACCTGTCACGCTGTCTAGTCTCTGTTTCCCTGGGTGTCCACTAGTGGGCTCACGTCCCCTTAGACACGTCACCGTAGGCACTAGAATTCCTCTAGTCTGGTCCTGTCTTCACAGTAATTGCACTCCTGTTAATTGCACCAGGTGCAGGAATTTGATTGTCATTTGCCTCCTTATAAATACCAGTCTTTCCCTGTTGTTTGTATGGAGTCTTTACCCTTCATGTCATCAGCCATTTCGTTATCCGAGATTCCCCATCGTCTTCCGAGTTCCTTTCCTGTTCCCTCCTTTGTTTATTTGTTTTGTTTATTTTTGTCTGTTTGGCTTGACCTCTGCTTGTTTGACCACGTATTGGATTACCCTATCTTAATTATAAATACAAGCGATTGGATCTCTACTCTCTCCTGTGCCTCCCTGGTGCGCGAATCGTCACACTACCTTTCTAATCTTTTTGTATTCTATTTTATTTTAATTTATTATACAATAAGTAAAAAAAGACCTCTGTCACTAGCTTCCTCCATTCTTTTTCTATTCTATCTGTTTTTTGTTTATTATATTTTTTAAAAGCCCTTGCTACGTGTACTGTATTTAAGCTAACTGATACTTGTTATAGCACTTATATATCATTGCTCTTTTGTTTTTGATTGCTTCCATTGTCCTCATTTGTAAGTCGTTTTGGATAAAAGCAGCTGCTAAATGTCTAAATGTAATATAATGTAATGTACTCCTAAACTCACTGGCAGCTGACTTTATTATTCCCTTTGACAGACCATGTGATGCAGAACTGGAACAAGGACTTAATGTTTGGCTATCAGTTCTTGAACGGCTGCAATCCTGTGATGATCAGTAAGTGCATGAATCTTCCAGACAACTTTGTAGTCACACAGGAGATGGTGGAAAGATCCCTGGATAGAGGTCTCACACTACAGGAGGAATTAAAGGTCAGAAGAAAAAAATTAAACAACACTTAAAAGAATATAATTTGAATCTTTTGGAGGACAAGCAGTGAGTGAGCAGGTGTGCAGCTGAGTCAAGTCATCTTTATTTAAAACAGTATCTTGCAATCATCTGCAATCAAGGCAACGATATCACTGTAAATGAAGTGTCCCCAACTAAGCGAGCCAGAGGCGACAGTGTTAAGGAACCAAAACCCCATCGGTGACAGAATGGAGAAAAAACCTTGGGAGAAACCAAGCTTAGAAACCAGCAGTTCAATTCCAGACTGCAGCAAAGTCAGATTTTGCAGAAGAATTATCTCTTTCCAGGGGATTTGTATCTGGGGCTCTAGTTGTCCTGCTCGTCGCTGTCTTTCAGGGATGTAGAGGTCCTTTCTAGGTGCTTATCCACAATTTTGGGCTGGATACGTACTGGATCCGGGTGACTGCAGTCACCCTCTGACCTGGATACAGACTGGATCTGGTGGCTACACTGATCTCGAAATAAGAGATAAACAGACTAATATTAGAGTAGATGCCATTCTTCTAATGATGTAGCAAGTACATTGGGTGTTATGGGAAGTGTTCCTGGTTCAGATTTACCTAATTAATGCAGCCTAAAAATCATTTAACGGATTTGGATATTAGAAGCATATTAGTGTGTTATGTGTAAACCAAGTTAAAGACTAGGTCTTTAACCTACATCTAAACTGCAAGAGTGAAATTCTAGGTATTATCATATTACCAGTTTTGAGAACACAGCGGATGTGGAGTATTATAAGGTAACTAGCTCATTCAAATACTGAGGTGCTAAACCATTCAGGGCTTTATAAGTAATAAGCAAAATTTTTAAAATCTATGCAATGTTTGATGAGGGGAGCCAGTGCAGTGTTGACAGGACCGGGCTAATATGGTAATACTTCCTGGTTCTAGTAAGAACTCTACCTGCTGCATTTTGGACTAGTTGGAGTTTGTTTATTAAGCATGCAGAACAACCACCCAATAAAGCATTACAATAATCTAACCTTGAGGTCATAAATGCATGGATTAACATTTCTGCATTTGATGATATTGAGAGCATAGGTTGTAATTTAGATATATTTTTGAGGTGGAAAAATGCAGTTTTACAAAAACTAGAACCTTGCCTTTTTAAGGAAAGATTGCTATCAAATACTGTAACAGGGCTGATGAGTAGTGAGACGTGCGGATCCATGTGCAAGCTTTATTTAGAACGGATCCATGTGCAAGCTTTATTTAGACAGAAATAGGCATGGGCCAAACACTGGCAAACCGGTATATAGTGGGCCAGGCACAAGAATAATCCTAGGGCAATCCTAATCCTAGACCCATAATGAGCTAACAATATCCAGTAGGGTAGACGAGGGGTAATCCAGTAACCAGAGCCAACAGGTCAAAACATGAGAAACAAGGCAGAGCAAGGAAAAGACTAAAAGAATCCACATGGAAGTGGAGTGGCCGGGGACCGAGGCAGAGCCAGCAGAGCAGGAAGTCCAGGTGGAGCCGGGACAGGAGTCCACCAGGCTGGAGCAGATGGAACTGGAGCCCGCTATGACGATGTCGTCATGAAATAAGCAATAAAATGTTTATTTATCCTAGTTATTAGTAATTTTTCATTTATAAAATGATCCGAGTTCATTATCCATGGGAATCGAAGTGACGTGTATATAGTATGTGAATCTGCGGTCGTCATAGGATAACGATGAAGATGGTGACGTCTTGGGGGACGGCCCAGTTACCTTTATCTGGATGAAGTGCGCTGCTCAAGGAAGTTGAAGCGGCTGGCGGAAGTCAAGCCAATGAGTGCACCTCGCGGAGCTCCGCTCGAGGACTTCCGCGATTTTTTGTTTTATCCGAGGCAAAAGTGTATAATCTGCATTCTAATCAATCGCGCTCTGGATCATTAAAAGGAAAGCATGGTATCCTCATCATTGTGTTACTAGCGGATGGTCGTTTAGACGCTGCAGGGCTAACAGTACGAGTGAGCAGTTCTAAAACCTGGGCGGAATTGACGGATTGGGAGCCTCCAGCCTGTATACGAACTCTGGGAAGTTCCAGCAAAACCGTGGACCAGACTATTAAAAGTAAACGGCGTCGTGAGTATACTACTAGACCAGTTCTGATGACTGTTTTCAAGTGACTTGACTTTTGACCTATTTTTCATCAGGCTGAAATTTATTTATGTATGTTCTCCCTTATTGATTATGGGAACTATATGTATTAAATTGTTGGAATTACTACTGATTTTGTGACTTGGAATAATTTTGTTTCTTTTTTGTAGCTTTGTGGTGGGTCAATTTGTGAACTATTTTTTGTTGTTGTTGTTTTTTTTTCTTTTTCAAACCAAAAAGTCATTTTTGAGACACTTGAAACTGTGTTGATGTTGTTAATATAGATATTTGAATGAATTCTAGTTGTTTGTCATATTGATTGTAGTAGTGGTCTATTTCAGAGAGTTTTTTTTGGGGGGGGGGGTATTATTGCATTGCCATTTTTTTTCTCATAAAAGTGAGGGGTTTTGTGAAAGACAAACCAGACTGCACAAGACCTTTGAACGTTTTCGTAAACTGAACTAAATTAATGACAGAAATTCTGTCTGGCACCCCAGCATAAAAGAAAACAACCCAAAACAAAGAGTGTGTGAAAACGTTACACCGCGAGGGTGGAGCAGATGAAATTGTAGCTCACCAGGACGGAGCAAAGGACCACCACAGCCGACCAAATGGGACAGAAGCCCACTAGGGCGGAGTAGATTGAACTGAAGCCCACCAGGGTGGAGCAGAGGACCTCCACAGCCAAGCAGATGGGACAGAAGCCCACTAGGGTGGGTCAGATGAAACTGAAGCCCACCCAGGCGGAGCAGATGGAACTGGAGCCCACCTGGGTGGGAGAAGGCAGAACTGGAGCCCACCAAGGCAGATCAGACAGAACTGAGCCCACTAGGGTGCAGCAGGCGGAACTGGAGCCCACCAGGGCAGAGCAGATGGGTTCGGGACCCATGGCTGAGACTAGGACTTAGAGAAAGTAGAGACAGACAACACAGACAGTAAATTCCTGGTCTCAGGGACCGAGGGAGGGAACACATAAAGTTCATAAACGGCCTCCATAGCTGTGAAAGGACAGAACGAGAGTACATAAACGCTTTCATAGCCATGACAGGACAGAATGAGAGTTCATAGATGGCCTCCATATCTGTGACAAGACATAATGGAAGTTCATAGATGGCCTCCATAGCCATGACAGGACAGGATGAGAGTTCATGGGTTGATACCCGACATTTCTCGAGGTTCTGCAGTGGATGCCGCAACCTCTGGAAGTTCTACAGCGGTACCCACAGAAAACAGGAGTTAATTAATAATTTCTTCAGCAGTGACATAATGGGATGAAAGTGAGTTGCTGGGTGCCACCACCAAGCAAGGAGCTGAAGTGAGTGCCGCAACCCGGAAGGTTCTGCAGCATGTGCCGCCACCTCTGGAGAGATTGCAGCGGACGCCACCGCCTCTGGGGACACAGCAGTAAGCGCCACCACCTCGGAAGGATCTGCAGCATTAGCTGCCACCTCTGGAGAAATCATAGTGGACTTTAGAGTTTCAGTGGTGGTGTTAGCAGCCCAAATGCAACATAAAACAATCCCTGTCATGGGAAGCACTTCAGACTGGGGAATCAGTTCCTGCACAGGAGGGGTTGAGCGTGCTGGTTTTGGGATACCAGCTACTCTTACTGACAGCAGCGATGGATCCTCCATGCTGGATGCCAGTCTGGGATACTGAAGAGCTAACCTCCAGGCTCTGGGTGCAACAGACAAGACGTGATGGAAGATCAGCTGTAAAGTAATGAACCTCTGTAAGTTCAGCTGAGATGTGATGATAATCAGGAAGATTGATGGTGACTTGATTTGACTCTGAAAAATCAACAGTGACTTGATATGTCTAGGGAAGATTCTCTGGAAGAAGCCTACAGATTCTCTGGAAGAAGCCAGCAGACAACAAAGCATAGTCCAGGAACTGACAGAGTGATGAACACGGACACTCGCATCTAAGCTGAGATTGGAGAGGTTGATATATGCATCACAGAAAATCGCGATCAAAACAATGTCCCGGTAACTGAAAAGTAAGCAATTGGCCTTGCAATTAAGCATTGGGTCTTGCTTAATGGCAAATAGTATTTTTGTAGTATCTATACCTTGCCAGTGTTCACCTGAACAGCTAGTTAGTTTTTCAAATTGGTATGGTTCACTGGGCTGTGAAGAAATATATAGCAGAGTGTCATCAGCATAACAGTGAAAGCTAACACCGTATTTCGTGATGATATCTCCCAAGGGTAACGTGTAAAGTGTGAAGAGTAACGGCCCTAGTACTAAGCCTTGAGGTACACCATACTTCACTTATGATCATGTAGATTGTTCCAGAGTTTAGGCGTTAAATAGGAAAAGGATCTGCCGTCTGCAGTTGATTTTGATATTCTAAGTATTATTATCAAATTGCCAGAGTTCTGGATGTACTAGACTACTTTGGATGATGTGCCACAAAGAAAGCTGTAGCAGTGGTCAATTCTGGATGTGAATAGAATAGAAATTCTCCAGTGTCCAATCCTAAACATCTCTCTGCTACAGGAAGGAAACATCTACATAGCAGACTATGCAATACTGGAGGGATTGAAACCCAATGCCACAGACCCAGATACCCAGCAGTATTTGGCTGCTCCCTTCTGTCTGCTGTACAAGAACAGCCAGAATGAAATTCTACCAATTGCTATTCAGGTGCCTGCAGAAATAAATAAGTAAAACAGTATTTAATAACTTAGTGCTTGAACTAGGCCTTGGTGTTTTAACCAAATACTCTCTTTTGCTCTGAAACAGCTCAGCCGTCAGACTACCGCAGAAGTCTTTCTCCCAAGCGATGATCAGTACGAATGGATGCTGGCCAAGATGTGGGTGAAATGCTCCGACTTCAATGTACACCAGCTAGTCACACACTTTCTCAGGACCCATCTGACCTCTGAGGTTTTTGCCATAGCCATGTACAGACAGCTCTCTGCAGTCCATCCCATATACAAGGTAGCATCTTTTAATGCTTTCATTGATATGAGAATTAGAGGTACATTTAAAAGATTAAAAAATGCATTATAAAGATTTATTAAATACATGCAGTGAAACATTAGTGATGAAAAGGCATGGATGCAGTTACTTTTTTAGGTGTTTCCCATTTATTTATGGAGGAGTTAATTAAATTGAATCACACAACAAGATTTTGTGATACTCAGTTTTCTGGTATATGAAATGTCCAGGCAAAGTATGTGTTAACCCATTTAGTGCCTTTGTGTTTACAGTACTAGATTACACACAAGTTATTTTCTTTCCAGGATACAATCATAGTTTTTGTGCCCTTCATTAATAAAGTTTACTTAGTTTCTCAAGGGTTTAACATTCAACATACATTTTCCAGTTTCAGAATTACTTCTGAATTCTGATTGGATAAAGTGTGTTCAATCGTACGTAGGTGTCCTTTATCATGTTGCTCTTGCTATTAAAGCAAAAAGGCACTCTGGGAATGTGTTAGAATGATTTTTGCATTAAGCCTCACACTCATACTCACACAAACACTGAAACTAGTTGTCACGACCGGGATACAGGAAATTACGCGGAGAGATCCAAATGTGGGTATGTCATTTATTAGGGGTAATCCAAATCCTAAACAGTCCATGCAGGGGTCAAAACCAAAGAATCAATCCAAACAACATAAACCGACAAAAACACAAGGCAAGAACAAGACTATGAAACGGACGTGAATATCATACAAGGACTCTGTGCAACATACTAATACAGAAAGGGTATAAATACACAGGGAGATGACAAACACTAATGGGGAATTTACTTAGTGCAGTGATTAATGATTAGTGACAGCTGAGTGCAATGCAAAAACAGAGATCTTGGGAAATGTGGTTCAGGAAGTGACAGACACCATGGGGAAGGAGGACATCTAGTGGTTACCCAGGGAACACAAACCAGACACTGTGACAATACCCCCTCACTAAAGAGCGGCTACCAGACGCTCCAAGACATGACTGACAAAACAAGACCAGGAGGGAGGTGGACAGGTGGAGGCTCAGGGGGAGGGACGGAGGGCTAGATAAAAAAAATAATGGGCAAACCAGAGACAAGAGGAACATGTAAGGTGGGGAACAGAGACGAGAAGTGCAACACAAAACAGGGAGAACAGGAGGGAGGTGGACCGGCGGAGGGACGGAGGGCCAGGCTCAAAAAAGGGAACAGGGACAGGAAGTGAACAGATAACCAAAAAAAACAACAACAACACAACAGGAGATAAGGGTGGGTCAGGGCGCCGAGGAACCCAGGAAAGCGCCGACCGGGCAGGACCCCAAGGTGGAGCAGAAGACCACCACAACCCTGTGGTATGTACAGAAGCCCCCCGGGGCAGAGCAGAAGACCACCACAACCGTGTAGTCGGGATGGAAGCCCCCCAGGGCGGAGCAGAAGACCACCACATCCGTGTGGTCGAGACCGGAGCCCCCCAGGGCGGAGCATAAGACCACCACAACCGTGTGGTCAGGACAGAAGCCCCCCAGGGCAGAGCAGAAGATCAATGGTGACTTGAATTCTCCCATGAAGATCAATGGTGACTTGAATTCTCCCATGAAGGTCACCGGTGACTTGACTCTGGAAGGTCAACAGTGACTAGCCCCGACTCTGGAGGGTCAACAGTGACTAGCCCCGACTCTGGAGGGTCAACAGTGACTAGCCCCGACTCTGGAGGGTCAACAGTGACTAGCCCCGACTCTGGAGGGTCAACTGGAACCTGACTCGACTCTGGGGGGCCCACGGGACCCTGACTCGACTCTGGGGGGCCCACGGGACCCTGACTCGACTCTGGGGGGCCCACGGGACCCTGACTCGACTCTGGGGGGTCAGCTGTGGCTGTCATCCTGTGCAGAGGCGCTAGGCTAGCGGCTATCTTGCGTCGTGACGCTGAGCTGGCGGCCATCTTGTGCTGTGGTGCTGGGCTTGTGGCCATCTTGCATCGAGGCGCTAGGCTGGTGATCACCTTGTGCTGAGGTGCTGGGCTGGCGGCCATCTTGTGCCATGGCGCTGGGCTGGCGGCCATCTTGGGCTGTGTCACTGGCTCAGCAGACGTGATATGAACAGTCTCTGTATCAGCAGACGTGACGTGAACACTTCTGGGAATCTCTAGGATCTTGTTCAGCATGGAGAAATAATCCAAGAATGTCTCAGCGGCCATCTTGGGCAGTGGTGATGGGCTGGCGGCCGTCTTGCCTCGTGGCGTGGGGCTGGCGACCCCCTTGTGCTGTGGTGCTGGGCTGGCGTCCATCTTACCTCGTGGCGCTGGGCTTGCGGCCATCATGGGCAGTAGTGCTGGCTCGGTGGACGTGCGCTTCTTCTCCCTTCTCCGTCCGCCATGGTGAGATGGTGGCTCTGATCCGTCCCACATGAGCCCCTGGTCGAAGCAGGGCCATGGTGGAGAGCGATGCTGAGCCTCCTCTCAACCACTTCCTCTTCGGCGACCTCCCCTGGTCCCACGAAACATGACCAGGCGGGTTCCCTCAAAACAATCGCTTCTCACCTGCTCGGTGGCTGGGGGAGAAGCATCAACTGACATACCGCTGGATCTCGCTGTGACGGAGTGGGTATGTCCTTTATTAGGGGAACTTCAAATCCTAAACAGTCCATGCAGGGGTTAAAACCAAAGAATCAATCCAAACAACATAAACCGACAAAAACTCAAGGCAAGAACAAGACTATGAAACGGACGTGAATATCATACAAGGACTCCGTGCCACATACTAAGACAGACAGGGTATAAATACACAGGGAGCTGACAAACGCTAATGGGGAATTGACTTAGTGCAATGATTAATGATTAGTGACAGCTGAGTGCAATATGAAGACAGAGATCGTGGGAAATGTGGTTCAGGAAGTGACAGACACCGTGGGGAAGGAGGACATCTAGTGGTTAACCAGGGAACACAAACCAGACACTGTGACACTAGTGGCCTAGAGTGTTTTATTACTTTATTGTCTTGTTTTATTTTTAAAAGCTTCATTTTCTCCTCACAGTTGCTGATACCTCATGTACGTTACACCATTGCCGTCAACATTGCAGCTCGTGAAAAACTCTTCTGTGAATCTGGGGTCTTTGAGAAGGTATCTTTAACCCTGCATAAACACTACCTTGTTAGGAACCACAACTTTCCTATTCATGTTTATCTTCACGTGACTTTAAGGTCTGAAGATGCGTAGAGTTTTACATTTTAGCCTCAGATATTCAGTCATCTACCTGTTTGTGACGAGAATCACCAAAGAAGCCACAATACAATATTATCGTAAGCCACAATACTGTACCCAAAGTTAATGTTTGTCAGGAACATGCATAATTCCACCTGAGGGCTCAAATATAGGAATATATTCACTGCCTCCAAAAGCTAACAAACACTTTGTTGATGCCAAAGATGAAAATATTAACAACAAACTCGTGATTGAGATTCAGGACCGAAAGCTATCTGAAAAGCTTCAATTAATGTAGTAATGCCTCATGAGGCATTCAGAACAAGTCCATGGATATGTCAGTAAGCAGCCTGCCCATGTTAGAGCTCACATCAGTGAGGTTGTTGGCACCAGGGGAAAGTCCTGCCATGGTGTGAGAAGCAGACAGCTCTGTGGCTTAAAAGGAAAGCAGACAGAACTTGTATCTAAGTGGAAATGTAAAAGATGTGGGAAAAATCATTGAAAAGGGGAAATTTTCCAGCAAAAAGTGCTGAGTACTACAAATGCAGGAAAATAGTTTTTTTGCTGCAGCGGTTTAATAAACTTCCTGGGTGAATTAATCCATATTGTGAATGTCATTACAAAAGCTCCTGTACTTGCATTCTATGATGTTACAGGTGCAAGTAACTGCAATCTGGGTAGGGTTTTGCTGCAGGACCCTGGTGTACAGTGGAAACAGTCCCGGAGAGAACAAAACCTCCTGATTTATAATTCCTACTTCCTTGTGCATCAGATGCACTGAACAGAAATGAAGAAACCAGGAAATCATAAACAGTTCCAGTACAGCATTATGGGAGATGGAGTTTACATAAGTTTTAAGGGATAAATATTTGACATGCTTAATAATTACTTTGACTTTTCACATGTTACTGACGTAAATTATTACAACAGTAAATTACAACAGCCCAAAACCCAATTAGACTTGAATAAAATGTTATGCTGCATTGTTTTTTTCGCCCACCCCTACTAGCTGTAGGCTCTGGCTTCTGTTTTGAAAAATTCACTGCACTTCTTTAAATAAGCATTTACAAAATGTAATCTGAGATGAAAAAATAATCACTATTTCCCTAATTCAAAGTCCAACTGCACTGGTGGAACTGCAATTTATGAAATGATTCGTAAGGCCACAAGGAGTTTAACCTACAAGTCCATGTGCTTCCCTGAGTCTGTGAAAGCTCGAGGAGTGGACAACAAGGACGAGCTGCCCAACTACTACTACAGAGATGATGGCATGATGGTCTGGGAGGCAGTGAAAAGGTAACTGATAAAATACACAAAAATTTACAGATGTTCAAATGCTAATGGTGATATTTAATGACAATGAATTAACAAGTAAACCATTTGATGCCAGGATTTATTTTTGAATCTGCTGATTCATCGTTGCTCTTGATCTTCCTCCAGTTTCGTTTCTGATGTGGTCAGGATCTACTACAGCAGTGATGAGTCTGTTCAGGAGGACGAGGAGATCCAGGCATTTGTTCAAGATGTTTGTTTCTCTGGTATGAAGAACTGTCCCCAGAATGGTGGTGAGTTCAGGATTGATTTAACACAAGTTTGCATGTTCTTATGATGGCATATGTATTGTGTTTGCATGACGTACAAAGTCAAATTTCATTGCATATAAGTCAAACTGTTACCAATATTCACAGAATTCCCAGAGTTCCTGAAAACTCGAGAGCAGTTGGTCGAGTACCTGACTGTTGTGATTTTCACAGCTTCAGCACAACATGCTGCTGTTAACTTCGGACAGGTGGGATGATGCACTCTTTTCTGGATCAATCTGAACTCTGCCTGGGTTAGTATCTGTTGGCTGATCTCTGTGTGTCTTTCCCGTGTTCCAGTTTGACTGGTTTGCCTGGGTCCCCAACAGTCCTTCCACCATGAGGAAGCCTCCTCCCACACAGAAGGGCCAGGTGGATATGAAGTACATCATGGAGAGTCTGCCGGACCGTGGACGTGCCAGTTGGCATCTAGGAGGGGTTTGGGCCCTCAGTCAGTTCCAGGACGGAGAGGTTTGATTGATTATTCAGAACTAGTTTGAATACATTTACAACACAAAACAAAGAAAACATAGTATTTTGTCCAAATCTTCCCCCAGCTGTTTTTAGGTGTGTATCCAGACAACTACTTCACTGAGCAACCAGTCATTGAAGCCACTACAACTTACCGCAAGAAATTAATTGAAGTAACCAACATCATCAAGAGCCGAAATGAAAAACTGAAATTGCCTTATTGGTATCTGTCTCCAGACAGAATCCCCAACAGCGTCGCCATCTGAGAGAACAACTCTGGGAAATATCACACACACACACACACTTTTTAACTGGGCTGTTTGAATCCACATCACAAAATAACTCCATAAACATTACTACAGTAACTGTATTATTTGCATCCAGATTACCATTATCACAAATTTTATGTTTTTATATTACTTATTTCCTTTCTATCTTATGATTGTGGGGTCTAATAAAAAAATATCACTTGTTGGATTTGTACTAATTAGATCGAAGTCTATGAAAATCGAAACATACTAAGATTATTCAATAAACCAAGTCTGCTCAATTTTACCATCACTTTGTCTCCTGCTTTCTGCTCGTCAAATTTGCTTTGGTTACCAGACAAGACTTGCTGTTGACAGGTTTTACTGGTTGACAAAATGGATTTTTAAATTCAATTCAATTTAAGTTTATTTGTATAGTGCTTTTTACAATACATATCATTACAAAGCAACTTTACAGAAAATTACGTTTCTACAATATTTAGTAGTAGCTTTTAAGTGGTGACTGTAAGTTAATGTGCATATGACAGGAATTTTTGAAGAAAAATTAATACAAGACGTAGTAAACCAGACGATAAACATTATTAACAGCAATTATTATATGATGCAGACACACTTGTAGCAATATTTGTTAGTTCTGTTGTTGATTCAGGGTTAGCATCATCTGGGATCCACTGAGGGTCAGCATCGTCTCTTCTCAGGTGTTCTGGATCCAGACTGGAGCTTGTGTAAATCCTAGTTATGCAAAACAGAGAAACAAATAGAGACACATAATTATCGTAGCTGCTGTTCCAACAAAGTAACATTTATTAGTTTAACCAAAGATAAAGAGTAAGAATGCGCAATTGATCAGATGCAACTGCAGTCACAGTTGCATCTCAGCAGGTAGATCTGGATAAAGAGGAAGGACCCCAACTGGGCTGCAAAAAACAATAAGGAGGGGTAAAAGCAGAAGGGGGCTCACCTGGGACGCCAGGTGCTGTTGAGCCCTCTGGAGGTGTCGTGGGCCTATCAACTAAACACCGGTGAAGGAGGGTGCCCACCTGAAGACCCTTATGATGATCTAATATAACACCCAGATTTTTGATTGTGGAGAAAGTAACAGTACATCCATCCATATTTTACTGGTGATAAATGAATGGACTCCTCCTTTTAAGTAAACAAAATGGTAGTGTTCAGACAGGTAGGATCTGAACCATCTTAGAGTCTGCCCTTGAATACCTGTATAGTTTTGTAATCGATCTATGAATATGTCATGATCTACAGGTCCTTCTCAAAAAATTAGCATATTGTGAAAAAGTTCAGTATTTTCCATAATGTAATGATAAAAATTAAACTTTCATATATTTTAGATTCATTGCACACCAACTGAAATATTTCAGGTCTTTTATTGTTTTAATACTGATGATTTTGGCATACAGCTCATGAAAACCCAAAATTCCTATCTCAATAAATTTGCATATCATGAAAAGGTTCTCTAAACGAGCTATTAACCTAATCACCTGAATCAACTAATTAACTCTAAACACCTGCAAAAGATTCCTGAGGCTTTTAAAAACTCCCAGCCTGGTTCATTACTCAAAACCACAATCATGGGTAAGACTGACCTGACTGCTGTCCAGAAGGCCATCATTGACACCCTCAAGCGAGAGGGTAAGACACAGAAAGAAATTTCTGAACGAATAGGCTGTTCCCAGAGTGCTGTATCAAGGCACCTCAGTGGGAAGTCTGTGGGAAGGAAAAAGTATGGCAAAAACGCTGCACAACGAGAAGAGGTGACCGGACCCTGAGGAAGATTGTGGAGAAGGACCGATTCCAGACCTTGGGGGACCTGCGGAAGCAGTGGACTGAGTCTGGAGTAGAAACATCCAGAGCCACCGTGCACAGGCGTGTGCAGGAAATGGGCTACAGAGAAGCAGCACTGGACTGTTGCTCAGTGGTCCAAAGTACTTTTTTCGGATCAAAGCAAAGTTTGCATGTCATTCGGAAATCAAGGTGCCAGAGTCTGGAGGAAGACTGGGGAGAAGGAAATGCCAAAATGCCTGAAGTCCAGTGTCAAGTGCGCACAGTCAGTGATGGTCTGGGGTGCCATGTCAGCTGCTGGTGTTGGTCCACTGTGTTTTGTCAAGGGAAGGGTCAATGCAGCTAGTTATCATGAGATTTTGGAGCACTTCATGCTTCCATCTGCTGAAAAGCTTTATGGAGATGAAGATTTCGTTTTTCAGCACGACCTGGCACCTGCTCACAGTGCCAAAACCACTGGTAAATGGTTTACTGACCATGGTATTACTGTGCTCAATTGGCCTGCCAGCTCTCCTGACCTGAACCCCATAGAGAATCTGTGGGATATTGTGAAGAGAAAGTTGAGAGACGCAAGACCCCACACTCTGGATGAGCTTAAGGCCGATATTGAAGCATCCTGGGTCTCCATAACACCTCAGCAGTGCCACAGGCTGATTGCCTCCATGCCACACCGCATTGAAGCAGTCATTTCTGCAAAAGGATTCCCGACCAAGTATTGAGTGCATAGCTGAACATAATTATTTGAAGGTTGACTTTTTTTGTATTAAAAACACTTTTCTTTTATTGGTCGGATGAAATATGCAAATTTTTTGAGATAGGAATTTTGGGTTTTCATGAGCTGTATGCCAAAATCATCAGTATTAAAACAAAAAAAACCCTGAAATATTTCAGTTGGTGTGCAATGAATCTAAAATATATGAAAGTTTAAAGGGGGGGTGAAATGCTAATTTTCACTCAATATCCTGTTAATCTTGAGTACCTATAGAGTAGTACTGCATCCTTCATAACTCCAAAAAGTCTTTAGTTTTATTATATTCATAAGAGAAAGATAGTCTGTACCGATTTTTCCCGGAAAAACACGAGCGTCTGTAGGCGTGACGTGTGGGCGGAGCTAAAGAATCACGAGCGCCAGTAGGCTTTTGCGTTGAGAGCATGTGGAAGCTGTGACATTACCGTGAGGAAAAAACCAACCAAAACAAACCATGGCTAACAGTCAGATTCAGCGTATATTTATGATCCAGAATCAGATCCAGAGGCTGAAATTTAACAAGAGCAGCATCAGCAACAATGTCTCTATGTGGTATGTACTGAAACTGTATATATTTGCTTAGCGGTTTTGGAAAACGACTAAGTTCCACTTTGTCGTCTTTCTTTTTTTTTTTTTTTTTAAGCTGTACATCTGGAAAGTGCAGTTTGATGACAACATCGCATGTTGTTTACTTGATGTGCTTACGCGCCGATAGCTAAATTAACAACACAGAGATATTTGAAGCCGTTTCACTCACCGCATGCGGTTCCAACACACGATCGTGACCCTTTTTCGTTGGGACTGCATTATCCTTAAGAAATAAACGATACGCAAATCCGTCGTCAAACTGGGCCTTGTTTGTAAAACAAGCATCTTCGAAATGCAGGGAACAAACAAAAACACTTGCACAACTCCGTTGATGCTCTGTAAAAATAAACTCCATCCACTGGTCCCTTAATGCGTTTTTTTCTTTGGTAATCTGTGCAGGGTTGTCTTGCCCTGGCAACCAAAAACACACTCCTTTTGTGACATTTCATGACGCTCTCGCTCTTATTAGTGAAGTCTGTTGTGCTCTCAGTGCTCTGCTATACGGGAGCGCGCGCTCTTCCTGCAGAAGTGCCTCAGGACCCATGTGGGTCATTCTACGGAAATGTCCATTTTTCTGTGCCTAGCCTTTACAGAAATATTACACTTGAAAAACACTTCAGGGTTACAATTTTTTTTATATTTTAAAATGAAACAATATGTTATTTGAACAATTACACTTTCTTGAGCCATCAATGTGGCAATATTTGATTTTTATTAATTTATTACAATTCCAAGCACCAGAGAAGTGCCCGTCCCCACAGTCATGTACAGAGGGAAAATGCTTTATTTTGAGGTCAAAAACAGTGTTTTCTTCCATTTAAAATACAATCATGTGTCCATAACTATCAAATATATGATGTAAATTACATTAAAAAACAAAATGCTAAATAAATATTATAAAATATATAATGAAAGTAGTGGTCCCCTGGAGTTGTGTCACTGGTGTTACCGTTTAACAAAAAAGCTCTTATTTTGAAAAAACAATCACACTGATGACATCACTCGACTTCTTTCTTCCAATTTCCTGAAGATCTATTAAGAGAAGCCCATGGTAAGTCCACTGTCTCTTTTCAATTATCAGAAATCTTCTCATTTATCTCATGATTTCATATGAAGCTTTTAGTTGAAGTCACTGGTATGACCTCTTTTATTGTTTGGGCATTGTAAAAAACTAGAATACAAATGGATTAAACTACTTAATTTAGTGAGTACACCATGATTGACAACATGTGGTTTGATACCTTGCAGCAGCCATTTTGTAAAATGCAGTTTTCATGAAAATTGTCACTGGTGTTACTGTCACTGGTGTCACCTTCCTTATGGGTAACACCAGTGAAGATCAGTAACACCAGTGACTCCCTTTTATAGATAAACTTTGTTCAAAGCTATTCATTTAGTTATTTTGCATAAAATGGCACTAAAATTGTGATTCTAACTTTTCTTTGTCATTGTTAATCCTCCTTTGGTCAGGTATTTCTAAATTGAGGGTATGGCTAAACTGAGCGCAGCTGAGAAACAGTGACTATACAGAAAGCGTAGGGATGCTGATCATGAACGCCGAGCAGAGTATTTGCAGAAAAGGAAACAGAGCTATGTCCGTGACATTGACACACAAAAAAGAAAGAGAGTAAGTGATTTGAGTGAAAGGGAGAAGAGATATGAGCGAAAGGCATGGAGGGTCCGTCAGCAAAGATGCAGGCAAAGAGTCAGAGCAGGAGCATTGACCCCCCCATCATCACCAGATAGATCACCCAGCGTTTCAAGGTACAAACTGAACTGTTACAAATACAGAAATAAATGGTGAAACAGATATAAAAGTGCATAGCATACAGTACCTCCACATTCACACTCAATCACAAACACTCTCTCTCTCTCTCTCTCTCTCTCACACTTCCGGTGTGACTGTTGCGCGAGGGTGTGGGTGCGTGGAGCAGAGCGGTTTGCGTGAGAAAATTGTGGAAGGAGCCGTTTGTTGGGAGTGAAAGTGTCTCCTTGGTTGAGTGAGATTTCTTTATTTCTTTATTTATTTTCTTCTTTTCACTTATTTATAGGTATTAGGGTTAGGTTAGTTTTTTTTTTTTCTCCCCCTGACTTCGGTCAGAGAGGGAGGATTGTGGGGCCAGATATGGCGGATCTCTCACAGTTAACCATCAAACATGGTTGCAAGTGTATGCCTGAGGCCGCGGTGTCAGTGGAGGATTGTCTGATAGCTGTGAGTGCGGCGATCGGTGGCGCAAATATCAAATCTGCCTCCCGTATGAACAAAGCAATTGTGTTTTTTCTCAGTGAAAGCCACATGGTGAACGATTTGGTTGAAACAGGGTTGATAATCAAAGACATCTTTGTGCCTGTTTTGCCTTTGTCAAGCCCAGCCAAGAAGGTCATTTTATCAAACGTACCACCGTTTGTAAAAAATGAAAAACTAGAGCAAATACTCCAGAGGTATGGAAAGATAGTAAGTCCAATTAAAATGATTCCTCTTGGATGTAAAAGTCCGGAGATTAGACACGTCATGTCGTTTCGACGTCAGGCTTTAATGATTCTGAATTCTCAGAGTGATCCATTAAATCTGTCAGCGAAGTTGAGTATTGAGGGAAAGGATTACACTGTATTTATAAGTTCAGAGTCAATGAAGTGCTTTTTTTGCGGTGATTTTGGACATGTCAGACAAACTTGCCCGAAGCGAGATAAACCGGTTCCGGCTCTGGAGAACATTGAGAGGGCGGCCGGCGCGGATGATGCTGCGACCGCTGGGGCGTCAGAACCGCAGCCGGACGGAGCGATCTCTGCGCCCGGTGATCTGCCCGAGGGGACTGGGGTGCTGGAGGCCTCTGGAGACGGCCCGAAGGAGGCTGTTGAGGAGGAAGCCGGTCCGAGTCATGCTCCCGCCGAAACGCAGCCGGAGACGAGCTCGGGACAGGTGGGTTTGCAGCCCATGCCCGAAACTGATTTGGTTTGCGATGGAGGACAGGCGCAGCCTGATAAAATGGAGAGTGATACTACTACTGAGGAATTGTTTAAACAGGGTAAAGATGACTTTTCATCTCAGGCCTCGTTGGATTTAGTGGATGACTCTGAAAATGAGCATGATGATACGGATTTAATGAGTAATTATGGGGAGGATTCGGAGCTCATCTCTGGAGGTAAGATCAAACTTTATTCACTTCAACAGTTTAATCACTTTTTGGATACTACAAAAGGACTACGTAAACCGAGAATTGATTCATTTTTCCCTGATGTAAAATTGTTTTTATTGTCCGGCTCCTTGGCCATGAAGAAGGCTTCTTTGGATGAGCTTGATAAACCAAAACGGTACCGTCTCAAGAAACTGCTTAGCAACGTTAGAAGTTCTTTGAAATTGCAAAGTAAAAAATGAATATAGTTTGGTTGTCAAATAATCCCTGTGGAGTCTTTTTATTGTGTGGTTATCTTTTACTCTATTTCATGGCACCTTTGAAATTTAGCTCAGTAAATATAAATGGGTGTCGTGAGGCTTTGAAGAGGACTAGTCTTTTTGATTATATTTTTATGAAAAAGAGTAGTGTTGTTTTTCTACAGGAAACTCACACGGATGTTAAAAATCAAATCCAGTGGCAGAGTGGGTGGAATGGACAGGTTGTTTTGAGTCATGGTTCAAGTAACAGTGCAGGAGTGGCTATTCTTCTTGGAGCTGACTTTAAGGAACAAAATGTGAGCGTTTTTGATGTTCTACCAGGTAGAATGCAGAGAGTAGATGTTGCATTACATGGGCTCGATTTTTCACTTTTTAATGTATATGCCCCCAATATTGGGACGGAACGTATACTTTTTTTGAAAAACTTCATACAGCATTAAACAGTGTCCCACAGGGTAGGATTATTGTTTTGGCTGGAGATTTTAACTGCACTTTAGATCACACAGTGGACAGAAATCATGAAGAACCTCATTGGCCGTCAGCAGAAGTTTTTAGAAAATTGGTAATTTATCATGATCTCATGGATGTTTGGAGGGAAGCTTTTCCTGATGTAAAACAATATACGTGGACAAAAGTAAATTCAAATAGGGTTTCTGCAGCCAGACTTGACAGAATTTATGTTCAAAGAAGTTTTTGTGAAAAGTTTATTGATAGTTCTATTATTCCTACTCCTTTCTCAGACCATCATTATGTGTCTGTCAGTATCACTTCTGCACAGAGCACATTTAAATGCCCCTACTGGCGCTTTAGCAATAGGTTTTTGCAGGATGAAAATTTTGTGCACTCTTTTTCACTTTTCTGGGAGAGGTGGAGAGAGAGTAAGTCTCAGTATAAATCCCTAAGTCAGTGGTGGGATATTAGTAAAGTTCAAGTTAAGATGTTTTGCCAGAAATATACTGCACATAATAAGAATACTCTTGGAAGCAAAATGAGACAATTTGAACAGGACATTTTGCAGATGAACATTGAACAATATGATGGAAGTGCTGTTGAGGTGTTGGAAACTAGGAAAATTCTTCTCCACAATCTCCTGGAAGAGAAAGCTAAAGAGACTCTGGTTCGGGCAAGGTTTACATCCTTTAATTGCATGGATGCCCCAACATCTTTTTTTTTCAATTTGGAGAAGAAAGTTGTTGATAAAAAAGCTTTAAGTCGTCTGAAACTGCCTGAAGGAGGTGAAACGACTGATGAACATGAGATAATTGCTCAAGCACTGCTTTTTTATGAAAACCTTTACAAAGCAGAGCCATGTGATGGAGAAATAGCAGAAACACTTATCCAGGATTTACCTCATCTGATGGAGAGTGATAAGGCCAAGCTTGATCAGACTTTGCACTTAAGTGAATTGACTGCTGCTATTACAGACATGTCTGCTGGAAAGGCTCCAGGATTGGATGGCTTAACGGCAGAATTTTATAAACGGTTTTGGTCAGTGATTGGAGAAGACTTGTTCTCAGTTTTTTTAGAGTGCTTTGAAAGAGGCACCTTACCGCTGAGTTTACGAAGAGCACTTATCACCTTGCTACCCAAGAAGGGTGATCTGGCGGATATAAGAAACTGGCGTCCAGTGTCTTTGCTTGGAGTGGATTATAAGATTCTGTCAAAAGCATTAACTAATAGATTAAAACTCCATATATCGACAATAATTCACGCAGACCAGTCATTTTGTATTCCAAAACGCACAATATTTGATAATTTGTTTCTGCTTCGTGATTTGATCTCATGTGCCAGAGACAATAATGTTAATGTGGGTTTTTTATCTTTAGATCAGGAGAAAGCTTTTGATCGTGTGGATCATGAGTTTCTTTTTAAATGTTTTGAAGCTTTCGGTTTTGGTTCTGTTTTTAGTTCTTATGTTAAATTATTGTACACTGATATTTATAGTTTCTTAAAAATAAGTGGTTCACTTACAAGACCTTTTTCAATTGGCAGAGGCATACGGCAGGGTTGCAGTATGTCAGGTATTTTATATGCCATAGCCATTGAACCGTTGCTAACTGTACTGAGGCGTCAACTTTGTGGAGTTTCAACGGCGGGCCGTTTTGAATCAGAGATGGTACCCGTTAAACTCAGTGCTTATGCTGACGATGTCACTGTCATAATAAGATCCAATGAAGATGTGTGCAAGCTGGAAGTGGCTCTTGACATGTATCAAAAAGCCTCCTCAGCTCGAGTTAACTGGGGAAAAAGTGCATCGTTGTTAATAGGCCAATGGGAGGAAGAAGGTAGGCCTGTTCCTAAACTTCCTCAGCACTGCCCCTGGAGTTCAGAGGGGTTTAAAGTGCTGGGGGTCTTTCTTGGAACAGAGCAATACATGCAGAAAAACTGGGAAGGCGTTTATGAAAAGGTGGCTGGTCGTTTACAGAAATGGAGATGGATTCTCCCACAATTGTCATACAGAGGAAGGGTTCTTGTTGTTAACAATCTAGCAGCATCTATGCTGTGGCATCGCTTGACTGTTATCGACCCCCCAAAAGAACTACTACAAAAGCTACAGAAGGACTTTGTGGATTTTTTTTGGGATGGTTTTCACTGGCTTCCTTCAGGAATCCTATATTTGCCAGTAAATGAAGGAGGTCAAGGGCTGATTGAATTATCAGCTAAAATCAGAGCCATGAGACTAAAATCTGCACAAAAGCTGCTTTTTTCTAGAGATTTTATTCCTTGGGTGTCTTTTGGACTAACTTTACTAAGATCCCTTTGTAGTAGTGATCTTGATAAGCAACTGTTTTTGATGTCACCGTTTATTGAAAAGGTCACATTTGGTGCAAATTTTTATGCATCGGTTTTGAAATCTTGGGAAATGTTTAAGCTGCATAGGTCTGAAAATGATCATTATGGTTTGAATGAACCACTGTTTTTTAATCCTTTTTTAGGAAATGTTTGCGTGGCTAATAGTATAGTTAAGTTATGCATGAAGAAAGGTTTTACCAAAGTGGGGCACTTGATTAATGTAGAATCAAAAGAGTGGAGGTCAGCAGAAGATATTGCCAGTCAGGTTGATTTGAGGTCTGTGAGGGTGGTAGAGCGGCTGATTTCAGGGATGAAAGCTGCTCTTCCGTTCCCTCTTTTGCAGTTTGTAGAGCTTTCTCTAGAGGGTGGGCCTACACATCTTGATTTTCCTGATTTAGGTGTGTGCCCTGGAGTTTGTCCTGAAACCAGCCAGGTTGGAAAGCTGCTAAATTTTGAGAGATTAAAAGGGTTACTTTTTCATTCTGTGGGGAAAAAAGACATGTACAGTCTTGTTCAAAATAATAGCAGTACAATGTGACTAACCAGAATAATCAAGGTTTTTAGTATATTCTTTATTGCTACGTGGCAAACAAGTTACCAGTAGGTTCAGTAGATTGTCAGAAAACAAACAAGACCCAGCATTCATGATATGCACGCTCTTAAGGCTGTGCAATTGGGCAATTAGTTGAAAGGGGTGTGTTCAAAAAAATAGCAGTGTCTACCTTTGACTGTACAAACTCAAAACTATTTTGTACAAACATTTTTTTTTTCTGGGATTTAGCAATCCTGTGAATCACTAAACTAATATTTAGTTGTATGACCACAGTTTTTTAAAACTGCTTGACATCTGTGTGGCATGGAGTCAACCAACTTGTGGCACCTCTCAGCTGTTATTCCACTCCATGATTCTTTAACAACATTCCACAATTCATTCACATTTCTTGGTTTTGCTTCAGAAACAGCATTTTTGATATCACCCCACAAGTTCTCAATTGGATTAAGGTCTGGAGATTGGGCTGGCCACTCCATAACATTAATTTTGTTGGTTTGGAACCAAGACTTTGCCCGTTTACTAGTGTGTTTTGGGTCATTGTCTTGTTGAAACAACCATTTCAAAGGCATGTCCTCTTCAGCATAGGGCAACATGACCTCTTCAAGTATTTTAACATATGCAAACTGATCCATGATCCTTGGTATGCGATAAATAGGCCCAACACCATAGTAGGAGAAACATGCCCATATCATGATGCTTGCACCTCCATGCTTCACTGTCTTCACTGTGTACTGTGGCTTGAATTCAGAGTTTGGGGGTCGTCTCACAAACTGCCTGTGGCCCTTGGACCCAAAAAGAACAATTTTACTCTCATCAGTCCACAAAATGTTCCTCCATTTCTCTTTAGGCCAGTTGATGTGTTCTTTGGCAAATTGTAACCTCTTCTGCACATGCCTTTTTTTTAACAGAGGGACTTTGCGGGGGATTCTTGAAAATAAATTAGCTTCACACAGACGTCTTCTAACTGTCACAGTACTTACAGGTAACTCCAGACTGTCTTTGATCATCCTGGAGGTGATCATTGGCTGAGCCTTTGCCATTCTGGTTATTCTTCTATCCATTTTGATGGTTGTCTTCCGTTTTCTTCCACGTCTCTCTGGTTTTGCTCTCCATTTTAAGGCATTGGAGATCATTTTAGCTGAACAGCCTATCATTTTTTGCACCTCTTTATAGGTTTTCCCCTCTCTAATCAACTTTTTAATCAAAGTACGCTGTTCTTCTGAACAATGTCTTGAACGACCCATTTTCCTCAGCTTTCAAATGCATGTTCAACAAGTGTTGGCTTCATCCTTAAATAGGGGCCACCTGATTCACACCTGTTTCTTCACAAAATTGATGACCTCAGTGATTGAATGCCACACTGCTATTTTTTTGAACACACCCCTTTCAACTAATTCAACTAATTGCCCAATTGCACAGCCTTAAGAGCGTGCATATCATGAATGCTGGGTCTCATTTGTTTTCTGACAATCTACTGAACCTACTGGTAACTTGTTTGCCACGTAGCAATAAAAAAAATATACGAAAAACCTTGATTATTCTGGTTAGTCACATTGTACTGCTATTATTTTGAACAATACTGTATCAGGCCTGTGTAAAAACTGCGTATTTTAAGGATCTTCATGACAGAATTGATACAAAATGGAGAGAAAAGCTCACAGTTGCAGATGATATTTCTCCTTCTTGGAGACTCTTTTATAAAAGTCCCCTTCCAAAGCGTTCAGGGGATTTGCAATGGAGAATAGTACACTGTGTGATAGCCACTAATGCTTTTGTGTCCAAACTCAACTTGAATGTTCTGCCCTTGTGTCATGCCTGTAATAGTCATGAAACGGTTTTTCATGTTTTTATTGAATGTCCAAGGTTAGTGCCACTTTTGGCATTGCTGGAAAGAATTATTGATGGGCTGGGTTTTGAGTTTAACAAAGTACTTTTTATTTTTGGCTGTAGGTATTCTAAAGTGAACAAGGATCGCTGTACTGTTGCTAATTTTATTCTTGGGCAAGCAAAATTGGCTATGTGGAAGACTTGCAGACTTGCTCTGGAAGGAAGAATTGTTAAAGTTTTGACTCTGTTTACAGCACTTGTTGAATCAAGAATAAGGGCAGAATATATATTTTTTAAAACTACCGGGAATATGGGCGAATTTATGAACAAATGGTGTGTAAATAGCGGTTTGTTTGTGGTTTGTGAAGAAAACTGTTTATCATTTGTTTGGTGAATACTTTTGAACATATATTGTATTAATGTTGAGTGTGTAATGTAATTTTTGATTGAGTAAAGAATTTTAAACGTCTCTCTCTCTCTCTCTCTCTCTCTCTCACTCACACACACACTCTCACACACACTCATACTCACTCTCTCTCTCTCTCACACACACACACACACACACGCACTCTCTCTCTCTCTCACACACACACACACACACACACTCTCACACACTCTCATACTCACTCTCTCTCTCTCTCTCTCACAAACAAACATACACACTCTCTCTCTCTCTCTCTCTCTCTCTCTCACACACACACACTCTCTCTATCTCTCACACACACACTCAAGCTAGGGTTAAATGAGTTAGAACTTTTTTTCAAGAAAATATTTTGCTTTACAGACAACTACAACAAGGGAGGAGACAACGTAGGAGAGATGCACAAAGGAAACAAAGGGAAATAGAGAAACTGAAAGACAAGATCATCAGTTGGAAACGAAGATATGAAAAGGTGAAGAAACGTAACATACGACTGCAGCGTGCAAATCTTGACAGCCCAGAAGTTAAAACACAAACAGTTCTTCAAGGTCAGCGAGTCAACACCCATGTCAGAAAAACCCTGAAATATCACTTTGCTGTTTTGGGAGCACTGAAACACAAATACAAAAGTTTTAGAGACACAAAGTCAAAACAAAGTCTTTCACAGCTGGTATCAGAGAAGGTGATCAAAAAATATAAATGCAAGACATATTGCAAGAAGCTCATCGGTTGTGATTCTCGAATCATCCGAAAAACAAAGCAAGTTCAAGAAACTGGCATACGGAAGGAGACTGTAAAATCTGTCAGACAATTTTTTCTCAGGGATGACGTCAGCAGACTGACTACAGGGAGGAAGAACACACTTACTCTCAAGAAGATTAAGAGACAGAGGAGGCTACTGTCTGATTCCTTGCTCAACCTCCACAAGAAATATGTATCTGAGCACCAACAAATTTCTTATGCTTTCTTCTGCCGTCAGAGACCATTTTGGGTGGTTCCACCAAATGAGAGAGACAGAGAGACATGCCAATGTAAGACACATGAAAACTTGCAGTTCATGGCTGACAAATTATACAAGCTTAGCATTTCAGACTCCAGAAACTTAGAGGAAATGTCCGACAGCACTGTCTGCAGCAGCTCCAAGACGTGTGCGTATGGTGATTGTTTGGACTGCAAATTGTCAACCTATCCCTTAAACAGGTATTCAAGTAGGGTGGTGACTCTGAGCCAATGGTGCCAGGAGAAGGTAAACATCTCACTGCAAAGTGGAGAGACAAGAGTCAGTACAATCACTGTCAAAAAAGATACCCCAATACAGGAGGATGAGCTTGTGGCACAATTCCAGGACCGACTCTTTAAATTCAGGAGACACATTTTTAATATTCACTGGCAGTACAGCCAGTACAGGAATCTCAGAGAGAGCCTTACTGCCAAAGACTGCCTTATCCACATCGATTTCAGCGAGAACTATTCTTGTAAATACTCAAATGAAATCCAGTCAGTCCACTTTGGGGGGTCACATCAGCAGGCGACCCTCCACACTGGAGTGCTTTATCTGGCAAACCAGGCCCCCTTGCCCTTCTGCACCATCTCCCCCAGTAGAAGGCATGACCCACCAGCTATATGGGCTCATTTGGATCCTATTCTTAATTTCCTGAAAAAGGACCACACTGATGTCCAAAACCTTCATTTTTTTAGTGATGGCACTGCCACCCAATACAAAAACCGCTTAAACTTTTACATTATATCCACGGAGCCACACCAGAGGGGTTTCTCGACTGTGACATGGAACTTCTTTGAGGCAAGTCACAGGAAGGGTTCACCAGATGGAGTGGGGGCTGCACTGAAGAGAACAGCTGACGCATTAGTTCGTCAAGGTAAAGATATTCCTGATGCACAGAGCTTTTTCCAGCTGCTGAATGACACAAGCAAGGTGAAACTCTACTATGTGAGTGAGAAAGAAGTTGAGAAGAAGGATGAAGGTTTAAAGCAAGTGCCCCTATTCACCATTAAAGGCACCATGAAAATGCATGAGGTCCTTAGTGTTTCTCCTGGCATTCTCAAATACAGGGACATAAGCTGTTTCTGTGGGGCTGCTGAGGGGGTGTTTGAGTGTCCATGCCACAGCCTAGAGGAGGTTACTCTTGTAGCTATGGATGCTATCAATCAAACAGGCAAAGATTTTAGACCCAATGTCATAGAACAGCATCACACTGGGCAGTGGTGTGTTGTGGGATATGATGATGATCCCTATCCTGGCATCATCCTGCAGGTGGAGGAAAACAATGTTCAAGTTAAATGCATGCACTGCAACGGAGTGAACAAGTTTTTCTGGCCAAGCCCCAGAGATGATGTTAACTGGTACGGTGATGACCAGATCATATGCCTGATTCCAGAGCCCATGGCACTAAATAAGCGTTCAGTTCAGATTGATCAGCGGTTCTGGGAGTTTGTTATGGGGCAGCTGGGCAAGTAAAAAAAAGCAAAAAAAAAAAAACAAAGCAAAAAAGCACCATGAAATGGAAAATGGGGGACAGTTCAAAGTTTTCCCCTCTTAGTCATTGTCTTAACTACATTTGTTCAATTGTGACTGTTTTTTATGTCATGGTATTGTACTTACTAGGTAATGTACTTTGTTGTACATTTTAGTTGTTTTCTAATGAAGTTAAAATGTTAAGTTAAAATGTTGTCTATGATATTTTTCTAACTCTGATTTCAGTTCTTATGAAATGAGTCATATATGTTATGTATGTCACTGGTGATTTGTTGTGTCACTGGTGTTACTATGTTTTTTTTCTTTCACATTAAATAAAATCTGTCATATGTGGCATAATGATCATTTTAAATTCATTGAATTCTGCTGCACTTAAGAGTTAAGCTTTAAATGATTGTATTATTGCTTGTTTAAAACCTTTTTTTCAAATATTTTCATTGTTATAGCAAATACATGGTTGTGCAATTGAACTAACATCATTCAGTCACACTTTTAACAAATCTGATTAAAATAAATAAAACATAATCACCGTATTAGTTAGATCATCATTAATTTTCTGTACCTCTGACTGCATGTGCTGAAAAAAAAATTAAAAAATATTTCATAAACACCTTTAATATCACTAAAGAAGTAAGGTAACACCAGTGACAAAAAAATGGTGTATGCGGTCTTTAAATACATGCACACAAAAAATAAAAAATCATTAAGCTGTAATTTATGTGTACTCATAAAGTCAAAGGGTAATCTAATTATGTGGTCTAAGTTTAAATGTTAGAAAAAGAAATCAATTTTAAGAGATCTTGCCATACCAAATGTGGACGTTTCTGTAGAATGACCCTTATAAGGAAATTCCGCTCCATCTAACGTCACACAGAGCAATACTCGAAAAAAACTTTCCGAAACTTGTGACAAACCGGAAGGAGTATTTTTGGAACAGAAATACTCCTTCAAACGTACAACTTAATTTTTGAAACTTTGTCCATGTTTAGCATGGGAATCCAACTCTTTAACAGTGTAAAAAACTCAGTATGCATGAAATAGCATTTCACCCCCCCTTTAATTTTTATCATTACATTATGGAAAATAATGAACTTTTTCACAATATTCTTTTGAGAAGGACCTGTATGGTCTTGAATGCAGCACTAAGAGCAACTATCAAACATATAAAAAAATTTAATCTAGCTCATTACTTATAAAGCCCTGAATTGTTTATTACCTCAGTATTTGAATAATCTCTGTCAATTTGAGATTACCTAAAATATCAAAATAAACTGTGGGTGGCAGATCCTTTTCCTATTTGGCGCCTAAACTCTGGAATAACCTACCTAACATTGTTCGGGAGGCAGACACACTCTTGCAGTTTGAATCTAGATTAAAGACCCATCTCTTTAACCTGGCTTACACATAACATACTAATATGCTTTTAATATCCAAATCCGTTAAAGGATTTTTAGGCAGCATTAATTAGGTAAACCGGAACCGGGAACACTTCTCATAACACCCGATGTACTTTCTACATCATTAGAAGAATGGCATCTATGCTAATATTTGTCTGTTTCTCTCTTGTTCCGAGGTCACTGTGGCCACCAGATCCAGTCTGTATCCAGATCAGAGGGTCACTGCAGTCACCCGGATCCAGTACGTATCCAGACCAGATGATGGATCAGCACCTAGAAAGGACCTCTACATCCCTGAAAGACAGCGGAGACCAGGACAACTAGAGCCCCAGATACAGATCCCCTGTAAAGACCTTGTCTCAGAGGAGCACCAGGACAAGACCACAGGAAACAGATGATTCTTCTGCACAATCTGACTTTGCTGCAGCCTGGAATTGAACTACTGGGAAAGAGAAAAAGTGAGAAAGTGAAAGTGACATTCAGCTAAGTATGGTGACCCATACTCAGAATTTGTGCTCTGCATTTAACCCACCCGAAGTGCACACACACAGAGCAGTGAACACACACATACACTGTGAACACACACCCGGAGCAGTGGGCTGCCATTTCATGCTGCGGCGCCCGGGGAGCAGTTGGGTTTTCGATGCCTTGCTCAGAGGCACCTAAGTCATGGTATTGAATTCCTGCCGGCCCGGGACTCAAACTCACAACCTTTCGATTGGGAGTCCGACACTCTAACCATTAGGCCACGACTTCCCTACTGGTTTCGTCTGGACAGAGGAGAACTGGCCCCCCAACTGAGGCTGGTTTCTCCCAAGGTTTTTTTCTCCATTCTGTCACCGATGGAGTTTCGGTTCCTTGCCGCTGACGCCTCTAGCTTGCTTGCCTAACCTGATTTTACCAAGTGAGACATGTTCCTGGGACAACATCGTTGTTGACCCTGAAACAACATTGTGTTTAACCAATCAGATTTGAAGAACCAGTTTATAGATTTTGTGAAGTTTATGCTTAAAATCAGTGTTTGGTGCTTGTACATCAGTGTCATTCATCTATCATTTCCTCTGATTTTAGGGATTACTCATGGTTAAGGTTAGGTTTAGGTGTAGGGATATGGTTAAGAATATATTTTTGGAGTAAAATGTTGTTCCAGGGTCAACAAAATATGTTGACCTAGGAACACATCGGACTTGGCAAAATCAGGACGTGCGGCTTGCTTAGTTGGGGTCACTTCATTTACAGCGATATCATTGACTTGATTGCAAATGATTACACAGATACAATTTAAACTGAACAGAGATGACATCACTGAATTCAATGATGAACTGCCTTTAACTATCATTTTGCATTATTGAAACACTGTTTTCCTAATGAATGTTGTTCAGTTGCTTTCCTAATTAATGTTGTTCAGTTTGCGCTAGCTATATAAATAAAAGTGACTTGACTTGACTAAGATCAAGTAAAACTAGCAATGAGATGCAGCCTTGATCTTATGCAAGCAGCAAGTCATTTGTAATTTTAACAAGTGCAGTTTCTGTGCTGAAATTCTTCGTACAGATAATTGTGTTGCAGGAAGGTGCTCAACTGAGCAGACACAACTTTTTCTAAAATTTTAGACATAAATGGAAGATTTGAAATAGGCCTATAATTTGCCAGTACACTAGGATCTAGTTTTGGTTTCTTAATAAGAGGCTTAATAATCGTCAGCTTAAATGGTTTTGGGACGTGACCTAAAGATAACAACGAGTTAATGATATTGAGAAGCGGTTCTTCGGCTACAGGTAACAACTCTTTCAGTAATTTAGTGGGTACAGGATCTAATAAACATGTTGTTGGTTTAAATGAAGTGATACATTTATTTAGCTCTTCCTGTCCTAAAGTTGTAAAGCACTGACATATTTGCTGGCATCTGAGAGGTTGGAAATCTTCCATAGAAATCTAACAGTAACACAAATAAAGATATTAATTTGACACTGAGATCCAAATAATAACAATACTGTGTAAGCTGGTGACTGAAGCACATGTCTAAACACTCCAATCTGAGTCCATAAATAGATGCCATAAATGCATGCAAGGGCTGGTATGATGGTATATATCGTTACTAGGGTATGAAGTGTCTATTGTTAGAGATTCTGCTACATCATTTATTTTGCGGTATGGAAAAATATCAACGTTATATACACCTAAGGGTAATAAAGAAACATGCATAAATAAGATAATAAAGAATGGTATGTATGGCTCAGACAAACCATCATTTTGATTGAGATTCAATGTTTAAAGTTTGATGTATGTTAAAGGAACGTTGACATTTTCATGAAAGTCAACAGCCTAAATGGGATTTATTCTCTCAAAACTGTTCTCTTTAGCTGCAAACTCAAGTTAATTGGTGAATGTTTTTGGCTGTTCGGAACCTAGCTTTGCATACAGTGACTTTCCCACTGGAAGTCCTCATCAGTAAAGTGTATGGTCAGATTTATGTAGGGCTCCGTTGTATGGCTGGACTGCATAAAATTTCACTTGTGATAGCTCAGTTTCCACTTGTGCCTTGCTTTTGTAGTACAGCCCTGGGGTGGCAACTTGTGAAAAATAAGTGCGTGATGGTATAACATAATGCTTGTCGAGTGACTGAATCATGTTTGTAAAACCTAGGTTGATAAACCATGATAATTGGTACCATGTCTTTCATGAGGTGAAATGTTATTGCATCCATGATATCTTTGCCACTTTGAACCCTTATCATTTATGCATTTTATGCATTGTCAATGCTTTTATCCAAAGCGACTTACAGTGCATTCAGGCTAACAGTTTTTACCTAACATATGTTCCCTGGGGATCGAACCCACAACCTTGCGCTGCTGTTTAAATAGTTTTTCAATTTGGATGGCAAACAGATTTGACTTTGCACTCGTCATACAGAGCTCTGTGTTGCCGACTTGAATGATCAAACACATTAGTTGTGTTTACACGTGTTGTGGCAAAATAGGGGAGAGGGTTCCGAGTTCAGTGGTGCCTGAGGCAAAAAGGGGAGGGGGGCAAGGTCTGGAGGGAGTTCAGCTTCCTGACAGCCTAATCATTGAAGCTGTCCTTCAGTCTGCTGAACCTGGCCTGGAGACTCTGCAGTCTCCTTCCTGATGGCAGCTGACTGAAGAAGCTGTGTGAAGGGTGGGTGGGATCAGGGGCGTAGATTACGCGGGGGACGCGGGGGACGTGTCCCCCCCACTTTTAATATCATGGAAATTCGTCCCCCGCACTTTTTCAGTCAAATGTGTTCGCATAGATGTTTTCAAGAGCTGGTGTGAATAAATATAGATTTAAACTCAAAAGAGACAGGATAGTCTGCGCATGACCTGATATTTTATTCGGACTCAGAAGCGCTAAACACTGCTGCAGTGTGTGTTTCATCCATCCTCGATGCCGGAGCACGCTCTCGCGCAAAAAGTCATATCAGGAAACTCCTAATATGGGCAACAGCGTCCAGCTATCGCTGTATGAAAACAGTTGTTTTGACAGAATTTAAACTTTTGGAAACACGAAGACATTAATATACGATTGCGACAATAGATGTTTTTTCAAGTCATCTCCAGCAGGTGATAAATACAGTATATCAACAAAACAGTGCTAATTGACATATAGTATTACAGTACCTATAGAAACTATTCTGCCTTATTATGTGATAAATAAGTGTTTGTATATTTAAAACATCATTATTATTTGTTATTGTCAAGCAGTTATAGATTTCTAATCAAATAAAAATCTAGAAATTAGAGAATTAAAGTTGCCTATAGTATCCACTACCAGTCTCTTCTGTTCACCAAGCCTGCATTTATTTGATCCAAAGTACAGCAAAACAGTAAACAGGAGTATTTTTACTAGACTATTTAAAATAACTGTTTTTTTTATTTGAATATATCTCAAAATGTTGAGATTTTAAAGCTGGCTAAATAAAAGTATTCATTTCTATAATGTATTTTCCAAAAAATATATATTTTTGAATGATATACTGAATAATGTTGCAAAGGCTTTTTATTTCACATAAATGCTGATCTTTGGATCCTTCTATTCATCAAATAATGCTGAATTTTTTTACTCATGTTTTAAATATAGATAATCAGCAAATCAGCATATTAAAATGATTTGATTTCTTAAGGATGTGACTCTAGACTGGAGTAATGATGCTGAACATTCACCTTTGATCACAGGAATAAATTACATTTTAAAATATATTCAAATAGAAAATAGTTATTTTAAATAGTAAAAACTTTTGCTGTACTTTGGATCAAATAAATGCAGGCTTGGTGAACAGAAGAGACTTCTTTAAAAACATAAAAAATCTTACTGTTCAAAAACTGTTGACTGGTAGGCTATAGATTGCAGAAATGTTCTATTATAATGTTTTATATTATATTGTAGTGTGTATGTGTGTGTGTGTGTATGTATGTAAATATTATATATATATATATATATATATTAATTTCTGTCCCCCTCACTTCTGAAAAGATGGCTACGCCCCTGGGTGGGATCACCTGTGATGCAGAGAGCTTTGGGGGTCAGACAGGTTACATAAATGTGCTGGAGGGAGGGGAGAGAGACACCAATAATATTCTCAGCTGCTCTCATTATGTGTTGAAGGGTCTTCGGGCAGGATGTGTTACAGGCGCCATACCACACAGTGATGCAGCTAATGAGAATGCTGTCGATGGTGCCTCTGTAAGAAGGTGCACATGAGGGGGCCCGGGGCTCTAGCTGTTCTCAGTTCGCGAAGGAAGTAGAGACGCTGCTGTGTTGTTAGTCCAGGAGAGGTCCTCTGTGAAGTACACATCCAGGAACTTGGTGCTGCTCACTCTCTCCAGAGTCACACCGTTGATGATCAGAGGAGTATGACCAGCTCTTCAACGCACTTCATGAGAAGTAAGTGCAACTGAACGGTATTCAATGATGCATAATGGGGATGGCTTCTTCGGGACTGTAATGATGGTGGCAGCTTTGAAGCATGTGGGGACAACAGCCTTGACTTAGAGAGATGTTGAAAACGTGTCACATGGCACAGTCTCTTATTATATGCCCAGGATTGTTGCCAGGACCCGGAGATTTGTGTGTGTTGATCCTGCTGAGAGATCTCCTCATGCTGTCCGGGGACCTGGTCACCAGGAAGAGGTGGAGTCTTCTGTGCACTGATACAGTTTTATTCCTCAAAGCGAGCAAAGAATGCGTTCACGGTGGAGGGTTGTAGTCCGTAATGGTCTGTATCCCCTGCCACAGGCTCACAATGTCTCTTCTGTCACTGAATTAGTGAGGTATCCTCCTGGAGTGCTGTCTCTTAGCCTCTCTGATGCAGCGGGACAGGTTGGCCCTAGCTGTTCTCAGGCCCACCTCATCTCCAGCTCTGAAGGCAGCGTTCTGCATCTTCAGGAGTCTGTAGACCTCCCCTGTCATCCACAGCGTCTGGACAGTGATGGTCTTTGTGACATCATCAATACACTTGTTGATATAGGCAGTGACAGTCTCTGAGTACTCTTGGAGATCAGTGGTGTTATTGTATGTGGCAGCCTGTTTAAACATATTTCAGTCAGAGATCTTATCTTGTCTTGAAGAGGCTCTGATGCTCTTCTGGCCACACTTGTATTTGTTTGTGCCCTGATTTGGTGATCTTAACAAGCGATCTTGTATGTAGGCATTAGCATAACAATGATGTGGTCCGAGGCACCAAGGTGGGAGAGGGCCTTGTAAGCTTTTTTTCAGGGTGGTGTAAACAAAGTCCAGAGTGTTGTTGTGTTGGAAAGTCTATGTGTTGGTATATTTTTAGGAACACACTCTTCAAGTCTGCGTGGTTGAAATCCCTAGTTAAGATGAGTAAAGCATCAGGGTGGGCTGTCTGCTGCTCACTTATGTGTTTGTATAGTTCATTCAGTGCCTCACTCCTGTTGCTGTTGTTGGAACTGGGAGGGATGTATACAGGCATGAGCAGTGTGACAAAGCTGACCTAATTGTCACTGCTGGGCAACACTGGCACACACACGCACACACCTACACTTAAGCACAAATACTTACCTTTGTAATAACTCACGCTCATTTCCCTCCTGGTGTTCCGCCGTCGGCAGCGCGGGTGCACACGCACTCCCGGTGGCACATATGTGTTGGACATTATTTCATCTTCCCCTCCACATCCGTCAATATTCATAACCCCGGACATTTCACACACTCACACTGCACGTTGTTTGATGTCGTCTTGTCTAATCGGTGTTTGTTATGTTGAATTGGGCGTGCGATGGTCGGTGTTCCGGTGTGAGACGCTGCCAAACAGAGCGATAGAGCGGCGATCACTTATGACGTCACTGACGGCGCCGCGCTGCCGCAGCGCACCGGAAACCAGCCAAACCATTGTTTTATATTAGTAGGGGGTACCTTGTTTTTGCGTGTATATAAATTAAATAGTTGAATGTAGTATTTTTGTGTTTAATGTTTTATTTGTTGATTTATGTGTTTTGAGTTTGTGTTTAGTATTAATTAATTGTGTAAAAGTAGAAATGCCTGAAGTAGTGGGGTTTTTACCATCCGTTATTACCTGTTGAAAAGTCCCATTTGAAGGGGGTGGAGTCTGTCCTATATAAGGGCAGGCCAGAATAAAACTTATCACTTGTTTACCAAGTCGGAGCGAGAGAGCAACTGTGGTGCCTCAAGCGATCTTTTTGTAACGCCTGTATATTGTGGATACTTACCTGTATATTGACTTTTTTCATTTGGATTATTCCCTCTTTATTTTTCTGTTTGTTGTTTCTTTGGTACTTTGTTCACCTATATATATATTTTTTCACCATTGGACTGTGTATATTTTTTTGGCACTGTAAATAAATTGCACTTGCACATAAGTGCTATTGCGGGCTGAGCCATCATTTAACATCTTTTACGGACATTCACAACGTCCCCAAGCGAGTGGTGGTTCTCGTTTCATCACAAGCAGTATGGTTAAATATACCCTCGGCAGATAGAACGGCCAGCACTTTATAATCACACACTTAACCAGGGGTGAGCAGTATTTGCATACCACAACAGCATCGTGGCACCATGCATCATTGATGTAAACACAAAGCCTGCCGCTGGATTGTGTGGGTTAGCTGTTAGCCTAGCCCAGATATCTCTGCACTTACCCCTCTTCTGCTTCCTCTCATGCTGCTTGGGATGCCTATGTTGTGGACGAGATCCAGTAGTGGGGGTCGGTTGTGGCATAGGTCTTTGAAGCAGACAGAGATCCCACAACACTTCGGTGTGGGCAGAGTTTAACTCCAAAGATGTGGTTCTGTTGACATTGAGCAGAATCTCACAACTGTATGTGCGCTTAAAGACAGGTAGATGCGATAAAGAGGTATAAAACACTGGACAAAAAACATGGAAACACCATTCTGCAGGGAGAGAGAGAAGTCGCTGCGTGTGGATGCCTGCCATCTTGGAATACAAGGGACAAGGTAGTGACATAGGATTGTGTCTAGATTAACCCTCTGAAGTTAACAAATGTGGATACACGTTTTGTGGCATCTTCTCCTGATAACACCAAAAAATAATGTAAATTACACTTTCAGTTTTGAGAGTACAGATACGAGCAATACATCAATTGAAACTATAAAGGGTATAATTGTATTTGTTTACACAGATAAAAACACATAATTTAGAAAAACATCATTAAAATGAACTGTAGCTCAGCAAATACTCATCAAAGAGAAATCTGCGTAATATATAATCATAAATAAGAGACATATCTATAGTGTAACGTATGAGCCAATGAGACGTGAGAAGTGCAAATCCACATGCAAGCTTTTATTGGACAGAGACCAGTGGTCATAACAGGCATGTGTCAAACACTGGAAAACAAGTATATAGAGGGCAAGACACAAGAGTAATTCTAGGGCATGTGTTGGTCTTCGATGAGTGTACAATATCCAGAGGGCTAAGCAAGAGGGGTAATCCAGTATCCACAGCAAAAGGGTCAAAACACGAGTAACAGGGCAAGGCAAGAAAAACTATGAAAACTAGAAACAGACAAGACTATGGAAACAAGGAACTGAAACAAAAAAACAAGAAAAATAGAAACTAACACGGAAAAGGCTTATGTATCGCAGCTATCACTAAGAGAGGGATATGTCCAGAAAAATACTCGACAGTGTGTAAAGGTAGGTCTAATGCTTATAAATAGGGTTGGGTACCGAAACCCGGTACCGATATGGCACCGGTACCTATGGAATCGGTATGCACCGAACCGAATTAGCACACAGATTTCGGTGCCTCATTTCGGTGCCTCTTAAATGCCTGAACAATCGATTTAAATATTTGTCTTGGTTCTCTGAAATGTACACACAAAACATAGGCATCGCTAGGCTTTTTTAGTGGCGCTTCATAAACTGTACACAAGTTTGCGATCACCTCAGAGTCAGTACGTTTAAATGTCATATGAACACGGCGGCAGACCTGTCTCCTCCCAGTCTTTCAGCATGCTCTTTAATCCTCAGACCACGGTGGAGCAGCGCAAGTGGACTCAAACACAAACAGAGGACAGGTGTGTGTTTTTCGATAGATTGATAAAATATCTGTAGCTGTGCAGTTCTTTGTCATAAATACAGAAGGTCACGAAGGAGCAATCAGTTTCTCATCTACTGTAAAGTTTTCGCTCCGTTCACCACTCATCACACCACAGCTGTTTCCTCCAGCGACACTCTAGACCTTAACTCAATTTAAATATTCCTAATCTAATTATATCTTATGTACTTTATGCATACAATACTGTGTAGGGCAGCCACATGCACCGTTCATACAGGACACGTCCCAGCCAGGATTTTAATAATGCCTAAAATATCCAGGTTTTGCACGGTGCAGGTTGATCATTGTGTAACATTCATGAGAGCTATAAAGAGCAGAGCTGACGGCTCCTTATGCTTTCGAATCGCTTTCACGTGTTTGTTCATTCATTTGACTTGAAGCATTGTGGAGCACTTTGGTTTTATTTTTTTTGTGCACAGCGACACTTTGAGTCAATCGAATGAACAAACACGTGCACATATTTGCATCACTTTGATTGTTCCCTCTAGATCTAATCTTCTCACACGCAGCCCCACGATTGGTCAATTTTGTACAATAATCGACCAATCAACATTTTTTGCTGTCTGCACTGTTCTCTCAGTATGCACACATTCAATTTATGTAGTCCCGTGTAGTCTGTGTCAAACGTTTAGAGTTCTATTTTATAGTTTTTACGATTTTAATAGTCTTATTTAACCTTTACTTGGCCTATTTAATATAATGTCAGTATGTCCAGTTTAGTTCTTTGCAGCCCTGTGTTCTGTTTTTTTGTCTATGTAGCACCTTGATCCTGGAGAAACACTATCTAGTTTCACTGTATACTAACTGTATAGACCTGGAATGACAATAAAGCTACTCTGACTCTGAACTGGAAGAGCCTGCTTGCACCTCAGACGTTGATAAGAGACTGATGCATGCTTATAATGCGCAAATGGCACAGAACTTGTAAGCTGCTGTAAATATGCAATGGCAAACTTAAGTGCAGTCAGTTAAGACGTGTCACATACAACTTCATTCACAAATCAAAACAGCACATTCACTTCACAGAAAATGGTGAATGATTATTTAGCTAGGCTAGAATCACACCATTAATTCGATATTCAATTGCATCACCTTAATGACTACAATGATACACGATAGATACAAGAAGGCCTTAATTTAGGGAGATGAGGAACATCTCTCAAATCACTATTAGAAGTAAATATACCGCACCAATTAATGTAGTAAATAAAGATCAAAAGTGAAATAATTGTATATAAATAATTACAATTTATTATGATAAATTACAATTATTTATATGTGCTGCCAGTACTAAATGTAGCAGAGTTAAACTGCCATCAAGTTATCTGTTCATCTAGCAAACATTTAATGTAATTTCATATAAACTCTAAGAAAGGATATTTTTGTGGCCACACAAACAACCTTCTTACAATAGCCTAATAATGCATTAGAGCATGTAGCAATTGTAAAAGGGCAATTAACTCATGTAATTTGTGCTAAAGGGTTTTATTAACCCTCTGGGGTTGACAAATGCGGATATGCGTTTTATGGCATCTTCTCATGATATCATGAAAATAACTGAAATTACACTTTCAGTTTTGATTGTACAGATAATGGGTATAACGCGACCGCATGGGTTTTGCTGCTGTTGGACGTGTAATGTGTCTCACTGACCAAGTAAAGTTAAGTGACTCAAGCAATAGTTAGTTCGGGCTGGGTGGGATGGGGAGGTGGGGGTTTTTGGTTTTGGCAAGGGTTGTAAAGCGCATAGGAAATGTCCTTTTTTTTTAGATAAAGGTGAATAGGTATATTAAAATAATATCATGGAACATAAAAGGATGTGGGAACCCAGTTAAAAGGAGGAAGGTTCTGACATATTTAAAATCTAAAAATACAGATACAGCATTTATCCAGGAATCTCACATTGTAGGAGAGGAAGAGGCAAAAAAGTTTAAAAGAGATTGGATGGGCACCGTCTTTCATAACTCATATTTAAGTAAGCAAAATGGTGTTTTGATCCTCATTAATAAAAATGTAAGCTTTGTGATGCTGAAAAAATATAATGATAATGAAGAGCACATTATATGTTTGGAAGCTTTAACCTGTTAAATGTCACCCCGTCCCGTATTCGGGACGCCTACGTTGACTATACTATATTACAATCAAATCTAATCTAATCTTGACAAACTATATATCGTTGGAAAGGTCTAAGACTCCCAAATATATATTTTACCAATATTTTTTGTTAAAAATTATGTAGGAAAAGTAATAGATGAATTTATGACAAGAGTGCAGTCTCAGAAATCTATATTACAAAAGGAGCTTTGACCTTTGTTTAAAAAAAAGACTTCCTCGTTGCCTTTTTCTCTATCACATTTTAGAAATCATCAGAAGTTATATATCACTTGAAAACATAAAATCTCAAAATTCATCCTTCAAAACCCATTTTAAAATCAGACATTGCATTACCATGTAAATGGCACATCAAAATCATGTTACAAAATGTTTTCAGTCATGAATTATAAAAATTTAGGTTTGTATCATGCACATTCATTCATCTTCAAAAATGTGAGTGACAGTTAACAGGTTAATTAACAGGGTTTGAACAATTTTGTGTAATATTTATGCACCTTATAAAGAGTAGCCAAATTTTTAATGGAATTAACAAGATAATTGTGATGGCATGTTATATTGGCCGGAGATTTCAACCAGGTGATAGATGGGATAATTGACAAGAACAAACCCAGTGGTAGGTCTTCACCTAGGGACAGAGAGGCTATTCATTTGTTGGCGGAAGACTTAGTCTGGTAGATATCTGCAGGTTAGTTAATCCTAGTTCAAGGTAATATACATTTTACTCTAATTATCATAAAACATATTCAAGTATAGATTTCATCTTAATATCAAAGTCTTTGGTAGATGCAATTGTTGGTTGTGAGATTGGTAGCATTGCCATTAGTGATCATGCCACAGTAGAGTTGCAAATCAATTTGAACACGGATAAAACAAAGAGGGGTCGCTGGAGGCTCAACACTATGTTGTTGCAAAATAAAATGTTTAGCGAGGAGTTAACAAAGGATCTGAAATTTTTCTTTGAAATCAATATGGATTACACAGATAAAGTAGCCAGAGTTTGGGAAGCGTCCAAATCATATATAACAGGAAAGATAATTACATTTGCGACAAAAGTAATTTAGAAAAACAAGCATTTTTGGAAAAAGAAATACGTGAATTGGAAAAGGATTTGGGAAGACAATATTCAAATGATAAATACTAGACTTTTTGTAAATTAAAATATCAGTTAATTGATGTTAAATGATGTAAGGCGGAATATTCCTTATTTAGGCTTAGAACAAAATTTTATGAAGGTGGTGAAATTAAAGCAGCAAGATAACCTAAATAATATATCAATGATTAAAAAAGATAACCAAGTGGTAACCCCCATCAAAGGAAATAAACTCAATTTTCAAATCATTCTATCAAGACGTGTATACTTCTGAGGAGTAGAGACATTTTTCTCAGGTCTACAATTACCAACTCTTTCTAGTGAACCAAAAACAAGGCTGGATGCACTTATAACGGAAGAAGAGGTCAGAGCTGCTATTTCATCAATGAAAAATGGGAAGTCACCAGGTTTGGATGGCTTCCCGATTTAATATTATAAGAAATATATTGATATTCTGTCTCCAGTCTTGCATAAAGTTTATCTTTAGACACTAGAAATAGGCTCCTTAATGGGTATATTTAATGATGCACTAATCTCCCTTATTCCTAAAAAGGATAGGGATATTTCAGATCCAGTGAATTACTGACCAGTAAGCCTTTTAGGAGTTGATTGTAAGATTTTGACAAAGGTTTTAGCCTCCCGATTGGATAAGATATTGCCATATATTATCAATGGTGATCAAGTTAGTTTTATTAAGAATAGGTGTTTGGGTGATAACATGAGAAGACTTATTCATCTAATACACAAAAGTAAATATAGTCTAGACCCGGTGGTGGCCTTCTCACTTGATGCAGAAAAGGCCTTTGACTGGGTAGAATGGAGCTTTCTTTTGGCACCCCTTTTAAGGTTTGGGATGCGGCCTGTATTTTGTGGATCCGAGGGCAGCTGTTTTGACTAATTGATTGGTGTCAGACTTTTTCCATCTTTCTTTTCTTGTCCATCATATTCTTTAAAATATATACTGAAAATATAATAAATAAATAAAAGAGGTGAAAATTTGGGGGCCATATGGCAGAGAGATCTGAGTTGTGTCATTGGTAAAGAAGATTGGTGCAAAGTTTTGTCACACTCCAATAAATATATAAGAAAGGCAAGGGGTAAATTTACCCAGTACAAATTAATACATAGTTGGTACTTCACTCCTTCTGAACTTAACAGAATGGGAATTATACCCAATAATATTTGCTGGAAATGCAGCTCAGTTCCAGGCACATTTATACATGCTATTTTAGAATGTGTGACAGTTTACCCCTTTTGGCAAAGAGTACTGGACAGTATAGGAAGGCAGATTGGCTTGACAACACCCATCTCACCAATATTGTGCTTATTAGGGGATCAGTCTGTGTTACCAGGAGTTATGAAATATGATTTTTTTTTCTGGTTAAAAAGGTGGGGGTGATTACAGCTGCACAAGTGATTCTCGGTGTGTGGAAGGATCCATCTCCAGAGTTTAACAAGTGGAAAAAAAATAAGCTGAAACTTGTGTCATATGGAAAATTATTGTCCAGGATTAATGAGGATATGGTTGGTTTTGACAAATCTTGGGGACGGGTTTTTGACTGAGATTGATGGAATGTTTTACTTTTTAAGTGTGCTTCTCTTTGGTTAAGTCTTCATCTTTGTGGTGTTACATGTATAGGCACTTTATAATTAGATTTGTGTGTGTGTGTGTGTGTGTGTGTGTGTGTCTGTCTGTAGTGGTTATTGATAAAGGGCCCAAAATGCAAATGTGAATTAATCATGTTTTGGAAGCTGTCTTTTCTAACTTTTATGTTAAAAATAAATAAAGACTTCAGTTATAAAAAAGTTATAAAAAAGGACATAAGAACATCATTTACACTAGTGCAATAGAAAGTAAAGTGCATAGAAAATATTTCAGTGTGCAAATGTATTATTCAGTATTCTGTATGAATGAACAGACAGTAATGCAAGTAATAAATTTTTTTTTTTTTTAAACAGTTTTTTGCTTGTTTGTAAATAAATCAGATGTAGTGATGAGGAGTGCATTAAACAGTCCATGGTCAGGGTGAGAGGAGTCCTTGAGAATGCTGCGAGCTCAATGTAGACAGCGTTTCCTCTGGAAGTCCTCAAGAGTAGGAAGTGGTGTCCCTGTGATGCGTTGGGCAGTTTTCACCACCCTCTGCAGTGTCTTGCGGTCGGCCACTGAGCAGTTCCCATACCAGACTGTGATTCAATTGGTCAGGATGCTCTCAATCACACACCAATAAAAGTTCACCAGGATGGCTGAAGACATCTGGTTCTTCTACAGTGTCCTGAGGAAGAAAAGGCGCTGGTGAGCCTTCTTGACCAGGCTGGAGATGTTTGTGGCCCAGGACAGGTCCTCCGAGATGGTGATTCCCAGGAACTTGAAGCTGGAGACACGTTCAACAACCATCCCGTTAATGTGGATGGGGTCATGCGTGCTTCCTTTCTTCTTCCTGAATTCCACAATGAGCTCCTTAGTCTTATTGGTGTTAAGGATCAGGTTAATTGTCAGAGCACCATGCGGCCAGATGCTGTACCTCCTCCCTGTAGGCAGTCACCGTGGTGTCTTCTGCAGACTTAATGATGGAGTTGGATCCATGCACAGGCTTGCAGTCGTGAGTGTAAAGGGAGTAAAGGAAAGGGCTCAGCACACAGCCCTGTGGTACGCCAGTGTTAAGTGTGATGGTGGTGGAGTGGGTGTGGCCTGACCTAACATGCTGAGGCATGTAGCAGTTTGGATTTTCAATTTAATACATACAGCAGGCACTCTGATTCCATTGTATTGTTGATCTTATGAAACTAACCAGTTCTTTCTGAGCTGAAAGGTACATTAAAGTTCACAAAGTTCTGGAGGCAGCAATGTTTTTGCAATTTGTGACTTCTTTGCTTTGATGTCCACACACTTCTGCATATTTTGAGACAAACAAATTTAGCAAGAATTAGTAAGGGGAAAATATTTCTTACCCATGTTCTCAACTGCATGTTGTGAATGTTTCAATGCAGACTCAGGCTCAGGGTCCTAAGCCCAGGCCAGAAGAAATATGCTTGACTGTGGAATGTGGCGATGAGAAAGACTGAAGAAAAAAAGGGAATTAGACCTGCAAATGTATTAACCATAGCAGTGATTAGAACTAACGGATATACAAAATGAATACTGACTGTCAAGGGAGCCATATTATTGAGAAAGAAGTCGTTTGTTCTCAAGTCTGCAAAAAATGGCTCAGCAATTTGGCTGTTCAGCTAACCCTGTAGTTCTGGCACCAGACTGATTCTTTTGAGAATATCCTTTGGGTCTTTTGTGTTGGATTCAAATAATTTGTCCTATAAAACATAGTGTTCCAATGATCCAGTGATTGGATGTGCTTCTGAGTTTAGATTAGTTTTCTTGAATAACCAAGAAAGCAATACTTTGAACTTCCCCTGCTTCGCTTTGATATTCTCAGGTGTTGAGACTGCCAGCTTTGCTTCATATGGTTGAAATGGAAGAGACGAAAATACACGTGAATTGATATTCGACTGCATTGTTATATCTTTTGCGTGGTCAGTGTGTTTCCTTTGTATGTGCATGTTCAAGTTCTTCTTCAGCATAACCACTGAACAGCATTTAATCCTTTTTTTGATTCTTAGAGGCAGTAAATGAAGGCTTACAAGTGAGTATTTCCACAGAGTCTGTGCAGTTGTGGATTTAAATGTAGCAGATGCAGATCCTGGCAAAGGTGAGGACGTGCACGGAGCCAGAGCAGGTACAGGTAGGGAGGATTGTGGAGCAGGTATATTAAATGATGACTTTGGAACCACTGGGCATGAAGGAGGTTGAGGCTCTACATATGATGGCAAGCACTTCTGCGGGTGAGTCGCTATTGCATTTCTCCTAAGAACAGTTTTACTGCAAGTATGCAGGTATCAGGTGCATTACACCTGCTAAGGCTTCTGATTGATACATCTGTAAGCATAGAGTCGTAAGATTTGTTGCATTCTATGTAATCTCTAGTTTTAAAGAACCATTCTTAACAACATTAAAATTACTTGTAATTTTAAAGGATTCCATCTTCATATTAAATAAGTTCTGACAGAGCATTTGCGTACCGACAAGATTGGCAGCTATTAATCCACAATCACTATTTTAGATTGACAAACTGTACTATATAAGATTTCTTTTCAAACTGAAAGTATAAATCTAGGCTATGGTGAAAAACCAAATGTTGGTCATCTACGTATATTCAGATGTACTGCATATGCACATGTACCCAGAACTTGATCCCAAAGCAAAGAAATGTATCCTTCTGGACTATGGAACAGAAACGAAAGGATATCGACTCTATGATGTGATATTTAACGAGTCTGCAGTTGAGAAGGAGCCTAATGCAAGTGAGGAAAACATTGTGAAATGGTATGTGGAATTTGACTCTCGAGATCCTTACAGTGAGTACTCACCGGAAAAAGATCAACAAGAGTGAGAAAACCACCTGACTATTATAGAGAGTTACTAATAACCAGACAACTGAACCCAAAACTGTAAAAGATTTTCTCAGCAGTCCAGACAAGGCAAAATGGGAGAAGCTATGAAGAAAGAGATGAAATCGCTGTATTCAAACAATGTGTGGAGTCTGGTAGAACTACCAAAAGATCGAAAAGCAGTCGACAGTAAATGGGTGTTCAAAGTCAAAGTTGATACTGATGGAACATTCGAGAGATACAAAGCAGGTCTGGTTGAAAAAGGTTTTTCGCAGAAGTTTGGATCAGACTATAACGAAACATTTAGTCCAGAGGTCAGAATTTAAGTATGTCAGGACAATAATTGCTATGGCTATACAGCATGGATTAAAGCTTAATCAAAATGATGTTAAGACAGCTTTCCTGAATGAAGAAATAAAGGAGGAAGTGTACATGCAACAACCTGAGGGTTTTGTTGTCAAAGGAAAGGAACATCTGGTGTGCAAACTCAATTGCAGCATCCATGGACTGAAGCAATCACCAAGATGTTGGAAAAGCCTCCTAGATGAACAGCTGAAGAAGATGGGGTTTGTTCAAACAACAGCTGATCTCAGCATTTACACTGCAGCAACAGGTGAGATGTTCATTATTGCTGTATATGTTGATGAAATTCTCCTGGCTGGACGCAATGATAAACAGGTGGTGGAGGTGAAGAAAATGCTTGCAAAACGCTTTGAGATAAAAGACATGGCTGAGCTTATTTTCTTGGAGTGAAAATTGTCCAAAAGTCAGAAACTGAAGAAATCTGGATGAGTCAGCCAACATATGCAAAAAATGTGTTGGAGCAATTTGGATTGGAAAATTCAACCCCAGTAAGCACACTGGTAGACATGAACATGAAGCTCTTCAAACACTCTGATGACAAAGGAGCTGTTGGTAGTCTGCTTTATTCGTTGAAAAGAACAAGACCAGACATTGCTTATGCTCTGAACAATTTTGCGAGATTCTGTGCTAAACCCACAAAGCTTCACTGGACTGCTGTTAAACGAATGTTGCTGTGTAGCAAAGAAGCCAAAGGAGGGTATTGGATTCACTGATGCAGATTGGGCTGGAGACCAAGATGATCGTAAATCTGTATCAGGATACATGTTTCAAATCAGTGGAGCAGCGTTGAGTTGGACGAGCAAGAAACAGACATGTGTAGCTCTCTCTACGACAAAAGCTGAATACATGGCATTGGCAAGTGCAGCTCAAGAAGCAGTTTTTGACAACTATTGACAGATCTAAAGGTCAACCAAACGGGACCGACGATGTTTGAGGATATTTAGTCTGCTATCTGCATGGCAAAGAACCCATCATTTCATGAAAATACTGCAAGACTGAAAACATGATTGCTGAAATATTCACCAAAGTACTAAGTGAAGAAAACTTGACAAAACTGAGACAGTTGGCTGGAGTGAAACCAGCTAATTAATTATTTTGTTTGCGAGTGAGAAGGCGTGTTGTAAAAAAAAAACACTCTTACCAGAATAATTATGTTCCCTTTCGATACTTCACTGATACTGCATCTTGGGTAAAGCTCCTTTTTTCCTCAATACTGAAGCCTTTTTTCAATATCGCAGTGCAACTGCATTGCCATTGGTTTAATCTGTTAAACTTTTTTAAACCAATGATAGTGCTGCGTAGCTGTGCGCCAAAGACCGCCAAAATGGGTGGAGGAAATCAGATCTTACTACTTCAGCGACGACTTCACTTCGCTGGGTCCCTACTGAACACTTTCGCCTGGAACGAACTCTCGCCGTCACAGAGGCACTGCAGCAGACCAGCTGAGATCGCCGATTGCCTTCAGCGCCGGCGTTCTTGCGGACAGCCACTCTCTAGCATCGTTCCCGTGCCGCCGGCTTCCTGCTGCTTCTCAGCGGATCTCCTGCCGCCATCTGGCAGTTCTAAAAGAGCAATTTCCAGCGGTTTTCATCACTCTACAAGAACGTTTTTAACGTTGTTTTCAATGTGGCAGCATCTGAGCAAATGTCGCGCCACAGCTGTGGCCCATGCAGAACCCTTCCGCATGAAGATGACGGCCACGGTGATTTCATCTTTTGCCTGGGAAAACTCCACGCTAAGGCAGCGCTCACTGAGACTTCATGTTTCTGTTGTGAAAACACGAGTCTCCCTCTCTGCACTCGCAGATCAATTTCTTTAATAAAAGTGGTCCCGCTCCTCGCGCCCCTCATCTTCTTTCTCCCGTGAGCCAGGAAATATGGGATAGAGGGGCTAAGTGCCCATATTTGGGTGAGCTCATGCCAGCCCAGCACCCGCGTGCCTCACCCTATCCCATGATAGAGCCATCCCCCGTCCTCTTCTCATGCCCAGAGCAGCGTCCCTCGGCTGAAGTGAGGCACCTTGTCTCTTTTGGCAGATCAGAGGAAGAGCTGATTGATGACTCATTGTTGCTCATGGCTTCCGAAATGCAGGATTGGGCCAGTGATTCTGACCCTGCCCACATGCAGTCACTTGAGCCTGTCGAACTGGGATGAATGCTGAGCTTTTCTGTATCCTCTCCAAAGCCGTCAAGGAACTCAATTTAGAGTGGACTCCCCCTGAAGAGCCAATGCACAGCAGACTCCCTGCACTCTTACAAAGTGAATGAACAAGGCACTTTCCGCTCTGAGACAGAGGGGAACTATCTCGATGACTGGCTCATTCTAGCCCAGTTGCGAACCGAGCTAGACCATCACAAATCCAAGAGCTCACTGCTCCCCAGCCAACCTGTCACGTTCCTGGGAGCAGTCTTCTACTCAGTCCATATGATGGCTGTCATGTCAATAGAGCACGCTCTGGTAATTCAAAGCCTGAAAGAACTTCAGAGGAGCCTAGGGCTGATGGCTGCCACATCCACAGTTTTACAGCTGGGCCTTGTACGAATGCAGCCCCTGCAATACTGGCTGAAACTCCGGGTCACGCCTCATGCTGGGCCGCTTTCGCATCAGGGTCAACCAGGCCTGTCTGGCACCTCTGGAACCTTGGATGAACCCTGTTTGGTTCAGTCGTGGAGTACTCCTACAGGCAGTTTCAACAGATGGCTCTCAACAGATCCGTCCAACCTGGGTTGGGGTGCTTTGTGTGAGTGCAGACCAGCCTTCGGCTCGTGGTCACACAAGGAGAGCCATCTCCATATCAACTGCCTCGAGATGCCGGGCAGTGGAACGAGCCCTTCAATCCTTTCAGGTGATCCTGAAGGGGCGCCACATCCTAGTCCAGTCGGACAACATGACAGTGGTGTTCTACATAAATCACCATGGTGACCTTTTGTCCAGCCGCCTCTGCGCACTGACAAAGCGCTTCTTGGAATGGGAAATACTCAGGCTGCGATCACTCAAGGCAATGCATATACCTGGCAAGACAAATCTGGGAGCAGACATGCTATCTCAGAGCAATTTCCCCTCGGACGAGTGTATGCTCCCTTCCCAGACGGTACTCAGAAGGCAGAAGTCGACCGCTTCGCCTCAGAAAGCAGCTCTCTTTGCCCAGCCTATTTTTCAAAGGACACAGATGCGCTGCCCCACGACTGGCCCAGCCTCCTTCTTTACAGTTTTTCCCTGATTGCTCTGATCCCTCAGGTCATCAGACAAGTCAGGGAAGACAGGCACAAAGTCCTCCTGGTGGCCCCACTCTGGAGAAGCCAAGTTTGTTCCTCCGAGCTATTCAGGCTTTCCACGAAAGCCCCATGGCCAATCCCCCGAGATGGGACATCCTCTTTAAGGCGAACAGGACAATCTGGCATACAGAGCCAGAACTCTGGGCTCTGCACCTATGGTCCCTCGATGGGAGCATTTAAGCCTCCCCGGGGACGTGCTACACACCATTGCTGAGGCAAAAGCCCTATCTACAAGACGTCTCTATGCCCAGAAATGGTCGGTCTTCGTTGACTGGTGCTCAGCACAAAATGAAGATCCTGTTGAGTGGGCATACATGGGCATTAAAGTGCCATTAAGTCTCTTCATGCATGTTTGGCAGAAGTTAAGTGCTGACTTGCAAATAACTTTCTCCAATTAAATGAGGATAAGACTGATCTCATTTTATTTGGAAATAAGGGGTGTGTGGATGATGACTGCTTGGGGTTGTTTCCTTGGAAAAAACTGTCTAGCGTGAGGAACCTTGGAGTCATTTTTGACTCTGAGCTTAAATTTGAGCAGCAAATTAATGCTGTTGTTAAGAATAGTTCCTTCCATCTTAGATCAATATCTAAATTGAAATCTATTCTTACTTTTCATGCCTTTGTGTCTTCACGTTTGGATTATTGTAATGTATTGTATCTCGATGTGAGTCAGGCTTCTTTCAGCTCGTTCAGAACTCAGCTGCCAGACTTTTAACGGGTACTAAGGAAAGAGAACACATTACTCCGGTTTTAATTAAACTACATTGGTTGTACGTTTTTAAATCTCTGCATGGTCTAGCCCCCGAGTATGTTACTGATTTAATCAGCCGCTGTCAATCCAGCAGATTTCTGCGCTCGAATGATCAGTTGCTTCTTGTAGTTCCACGAACGGGTTTAAAATGTAAAGGTGATTGTGAGTTTTCTGTTGCAGCTCCTAGGCTTTGGAATGACCTTCCTCTGTCAGTTAAAACTTTTCATTGGGTGTTTTTCAGAGTGTGCTTAAAACTTAGTTTTCTTTAGCTTTTGACAATGCTTTGTAAGTCTGTATGTCATATGTCTGTTTTTGTTTTTTATGTTTCTCTTTTATACTTTCTGTACAGCACTTTGGTTCCACTTGTGGTGTTGAAAGTGCTTTTGTAACATCTCATAATTATCTTTAAATCAAAGATAGTTACGTATCTGATTTTGGGTGAGTTTCCCACATAAACGATGATTAATTCTACTTGATAAAATAAGGCAGCCACACACTTTCTGGTTATTTGTTTCTTTTACCTGAATTTCTTTCATTTATGGTGTGCATTTAACAACCAACTCATTATACTACAACCACAACAGTGCTAGTATCCTTCACACCCCACTTGTGCATCTGAGATCAAACATTAATCCATCTTGATCAAACTATGTATCGAGTCTTTGCTTGTACAAACACTATATGTGTAAGAGTCAAAGAAACCAGTCTTATCTGTGTTAAACACTGAGGGAGTTCAGAGGAGATATCGATTGAAGTTACTGATGTCCTTGAATCACAATGGTAGTCCGTATTGTAGAACGTCAAAGTAGTCCTCAATGCAAATCCATAGAAGAGAAGACAATTTGCTCAACTTAAGTCCTTGCCATCCCCAACATGATCATAGGCATCAAACATCCCATAGCCATAAACCCTTCTACAAACAAAAAAACAAATTAATATTTATTTAACATAATACCTGTCAACCACAGGAAATTGTACCCATTAGTTTTGTTTTATACAAAATTATTAATCAGTCTACCTCTTTCATAAAAGGTGAAACAAATAACAATACTCACAGTTGAGAAAGAAAGCAAAAATGCTTCTCAACAAGGGTTCCTCAAATGCAGTAGAACAGCTCAAACACTGCTACCATGCACATGGGCACACAAACCAACTCTTAATCAATTCTTCTTCTATCCATTTATCCAGGCTTACCTAAAGTTAATACTGCCCCCTACCAGGGAGGATCGCTACTACAGCTGCACTTAACTCGTAGCAGGCTGAAGACTGTTACACTTTCTAAAAGTTAAGTTGAGTTGAGTGTGGCGTATCCGATGGCGTTTCCGATACTGTTATTTCTTCAAGAGTGTCTAGACAAGGTTCTCACCCCTTCCACGCTCAAGGTTTACGTAGCAGCCATCACAGTATTTCATGCTCCTATTGCTGGCCAATTAGTGGATCGAAACAGCCTTGTGGTGTGTTTCTTGGGAGCGTCCTCTCACTGTTCCCACTTGGAACCTCCACACCATCCTTGGAGCAAACAAAGGACCTCCCTTTGAGCCGCTGCTGACCTACAGCCCCTAATGCTCAAAACCGCTCTGCTACTTGCTCTAGCATCGGTCAAGGGTGTTGAGGATTGGCAGGCCCTCTCGGTGAGCCCTGCATGCCCTGAGTTTGGGTCCAATGACTTGAAGGTCATTTTAAAATTTAAAGTGCTCTCAACCCTGCTCAGAGCACAGGTCATTTCCCTCTCGGCACTGCCTCCTTTGTCAGGCGAGCGAGAGCTGGAATTACTCTGCCCAGTGAGTGCTTTAAGTGGTCACAGCCATTCCGGCAATCTGACCAGCTTTTTGTCTGCTTTGGTCTCAAAGCAACGCCTCTCGCATTGGATAGTCGATGCTATCACTCTGTGTTATTTCTTTATGGGCCTTGAGTGCCCCATAGGAATCAATCAATCAATCAATCACCTTTATTTATATAGTGCTTTAAACAAAATACATTGCGCCAAAGCACTGAACAACATTCATTTGGAAAACAGTGTCTCAATAATGCAAAATGATAGTTAAAGGCAGTTCATCATTGAATTCAGTTATGTCATCTCTGTTCAGTTGAAATAGTGTCTGTTTTAATTTGCAATCAAGTCAACGATATCGCTGTAGATGAAGTGACCCCAACTAAGCAAGCCAGAGGCGACAGCGGCAAGGAACCGAAACTCCATCGGTGACAGAATGGAGAAAAAAACCTTGGGAGAAACCAGGCTCAGTTGGGGGGCCAGTTCTCCTCTGACCAGACGAAACCAGTAGTTCAATTCCAGGCTGCAGCAAAGTCAGATTGTGCAGAAGAATCATCTGTTTCCTGTGGTCTTGTCCTGGTGCTCCTCTGAGACAAGGTCTTTACAGGGGATCTGTATCTGGGGCTCTAGTTGTCCTGGTCTCCGCTGTCTTTCAGGGATGTAGAGGTCCTTTCTAGGTGCTGATCCACCATCTGGTCTGGATACGTACTGGATCCGGGTGACTGCAGTGACCCTCTGATCTGGACACAGACTGGATCTGGTGGCCACGGTGACCTCGGAACAAGAGAGAAACAGACAAATATTAGCGTAGATGCCATTCTTCTAATGATGTAGAAAGTACGGTGTTATGTGAAGTGTTCCGGTTCCAGTTTACCTAATTAATGCAGCCTAAAAATCCTTTAACGGATTTGGATATTAAAAGCATATTAGTATGTTATGTGTATGCCAGGTTAAAGAGATGGGTCTTTAATCTAGATTTAAACTGCAAGAGTGTGTCTGCCTCCCGAACAATGTTAGGTAGGTTATTCCAGAGTTTAGGCGCCAAATAGGAAAAGGATCTGCCGCCCGCAGTTGATTTTGATATTCTAGGTATTATCAAATTGCCTGAGTTTTGAGAACGTAGCAGACGTAGAGGAGTATAATGTAAAAGGAGCTCATTCAAATACTGAGGTGCTAAACCATTCAGGGCTTTATAAGTAATAAGCAATATTTTAAAATCTATACGATGTTTGATAGGGAGCCAGTGCAGTGTGGACAGGACCGGGCTAATATGGTCATACTTCCTGGTTCTAGTAAGAACTCTTGCTGCTGCATTTTGGACTAGCTGTAGTTTGTTTACCAAGCGTGCAGAACAACCACCCAATAAAGCATTACAATAGTCTAACCTTGAAGTCATAAATGCATGGATTAACATTTCTGCATTTGACATTGAGAGCATAGGCCGTAATTTAGATATATTTTTGAGATGGAAAAATGCAGTTTTACAAATGCTAGAAACGTGGCTTTCTAAGGAAAGATTGCGATCAAGTAGCACACCTAGGTTCCTAACTGATGACGAAGAATTGACAGAGCAACCATCAAGTCTTAGACAGTGTTCTAGGTTATTACAAGTAGAGTTTTTAGGCCCTATGATTAACACCTCTGTTTTTTCTGAATTTAGCAGTAAGAAATTACTCGTCATCCAATTTTTTATATCGACTATGCATTCCATTAGTTTTTCAAATTGGTGTGTTTCACCGGGCTGCGAGGAAATATAGAGCTGCGTATCATCAGCATAACAGTGAAAGCTAACACCATGTTTCCTGATGATATCTCCCAAGGGTAACATATAAAGCGTGAAGAGTAGCGGCCCTAGAACTGAGCCTTGAGGTACTCCATACTGCACTTGTGATCGATATGATACATCTTCATTCACTGCTACGAACTGATGGCGGTCATATAAGTACGATTTAAACCATGCTAATGCACTTCCACTGATGCCAACAAAGTGTTCAAGTCTATGCAAAAGAATGTTGTGGTCAATTGTGTCAAACGCAGCACTAAGATCCAATAAAACTAATAGAGAGATACACCCACGATCAGATGATAAGAGCAGATCATTTGTAACTCTAAGGAGAGCAGTTTCAGTACTATGATACGGTCTAAATCCTGACTGGAAATCCTCACATATACCATTTTTCTCTAAGAAGGAAAATAATTGTGAGGATACCACCTTTTCTAGTATCTTGGACAGAAAAGGGAGAATGAGAGACCACTCCACTAGAGGGATAGCCTCTTCATGGGCCTAGTCTAGCTGTTTCTCTATCAAGGACATCTGTGAGGTGGCCGGCTGGTCCTCGCCATCCAATTTTGTCAGATTCTATAACCTGGACATCTCGACCTTGAATGCTCGGGTCCTTTTGGTATGATAACGATGGCCTCTATCAGACTCCATCATCATGCCACCTACAGGGAGCTAGCTCCTTCTTAGCAGTGTAGCATAAAGTTTTCAACAGCTCTGGCTCTCCCACTTGTCCCCTCGACACCAAGGTGTCCAAGACAATTCTTGTCGTTCCCTACGGTGGCACGGCGTGGCTTAATACATTCTCCATACACAGTATGAGTGAAGTACTGAAAGGGAACGTACTCGGTTACGAACTTAACTTCTGTTCCCTGAGATACGGAAAGAGTACTGTGTTATATACTGAGGCTATGGCTTCAGTCGCATGACCTGATTTCCTCTGGCGATATGCCTGCTTATATAGCGATTCTCCCCACCCATTTTGGCGGGCTTTGGCGCACTGCATCGCCATAGGCTTGTGCAGCTATGCAGTGCTGTCATTGTCGGATAGTTTATCGCATAGTTTATCGGATTAAACCAATGACAGTGCAGTTGCTCTGTGTTATTGAAAAAAGGCTTCAGTATCGAGGAAAAAATTAGATTTTCCCCATACACAGTACGTACTTGTTCCGTATCTCAGGGAACTGAGGTTACATTCGTAACTGAGTACGCTTTAGAATAAACTTTTTTTAAGTTAACAAGATGTCTCATGTAAATTCTTTGAGTTCTTTCGGACCACCACTAGGTGGAGCCCTAAGAATATATTTTTTGTATTCTGGTTCTTTTACTGAAAAAGTGATGTAGAGTTTTTCTTTGAACACGCAGTAAAGTAACACAACTTTTGTTGTAAAGTACAATATTGTGGCCATGTATTTATCTTCTCTTGTCATTATCATAATTTGCTCAGCAATCAAATTGTATCCCATTCTGTTGAAATTGTATCCCATCACCATTTATAGTATCAATATTAATAGTGAGAACAATTAAGATCATCCCTACTGTTTTTATACAATAGCAATCACCCCATAATCACAAACCTGAAAACACCTAGATCCCTTCCTCAGCCTTATATTTTGTGAACACTATTTCTTTATCTACAGCACACATAAACATTCTTCTTAAAGAGTTAAACAAAGTAGTAGTAAACATTACCATTTTATTTTTAGGTCTACTACAAAACAATTGTATTTTAATTTAACTAGACCTACCCTTCATTTTTAATAATATTATCACATTACTATTCATTTTTTTTTATTTTATATAAATAAATAAAAAAGTTAAGTGCAATAATATTATAACTTATTTAAAAAACAGTTTATAGTTGTACTTCATGAGTCACGCTATATGTGTCAGGGATACATCACCGTCACGGCCACCTCCATCATCACCATCACCTGTTCCCAATCACACCCGATCCCTCACTTATACTTCCCAGTATAAAGCCACCTGCACTTCAGTGCTTTAGTGTCTGGTGTACTGTTCATGACACTGGACAGTACCAGACTCGTTACACTAACGTGTCTGGCTTACCTCTGGTTTACCTTTAACAATCCTCTTGTGGGTTCCCTCATTGTTTCCTGGATCCCAACTCCATACTTTGAAGCCACAATCTAATATCCACTATCAGGAATTCTCTCTGGACTGTTGCCACTGCCATTGTTCTCACTCGCCACTCACTCTACCTTGTTATTTTAATAATTTCCTGTCTCTACATTGGTTTGTGATCATATGCAGTGTGAGGACTAAATCTCCAGGTTCTCTTATGAGAAGCAGGCTGAAAAAATATTATGTTCACCCCTGACTATTAAAGCAATTATAATGTGATTGCATCGTAAGCAGCGATATTTTTTAGTTCTGTATGTTTTTTCAGGGTTAGCATCATCTGAGGTCATCATCTCTTCTCAGGTGTTCTGGATCCAGACAGGAGCTTGTATAAATCCTAGTTACCACAGGATGTAAATTACCACAGGATGCAAAACAGAGAAACAGATAGAGACATCACTGCTGTTCCAACAAAGTAAAAATTAATTAGTTTAACCCGAGCAACAGCCTTCCTGACAATGTTCGGGGTTCAGACACACTCTCTCTTAAATCTAGATTAAAAACATCTCTTTTGCCAAGCATTTGAATAATGCATCTCATAATTTGTGACTACAGCTGTATCTGATCAAATGTGTATTATTATTCTTTAGCTTGGGTTAAACTAATTAATTGTACTTGGTTGAAAAAGCAGCTACACTAATTATGTCTCTCTTTGTTTCTCAGTTGAAAAAGCAGCTACACTAATGATGTCTCTATTTGTTTCTCTGTTTTGCGTAACTAGGATTTACACAAGCTCCAGTTTGGATCCAGAACACCTGAGAAGAGACGATGCTGACCCTCAGAAGACCCCAGATGATTCTAACCCTGAAACAACAAACAGAACTACTGTAACAAATATTGCTACAAGTGTAATTGCATCATATAATAATTGCTGTTAATATTGTTCATCGTCTGGCTGACTATGTCTTGTATAAATTTTTCTGAAAATGCCTGTCATGTGCACATTTAAACTGAGAGTCACCACTTATAAGCTACTCCTAAATATTGTAGAAATGTAATTTTCTGTCAAGTTCCTTTGCAACAGTTTCTATTATGAAAAGTGCTACACAAATAAACCACAATTGCATTTAATAACCCTAACCCTAAGGGGAAAATGGCAAGATGAACGACAACAGAACAGACTTGAGCTATAAAAATAATGTAAATGCACTGTAATTGATTGAGTTTATAATGTCATGTATTACTTGGGAAAATGTGTACATTCTAAGCTCAAAATGATGGTCTGATAAACTTCTTGTATTATGAAGATTTTATACCATTAATAATGTAATTGTCACAGTCTTACGTTTCACTTCGTATTTGTTTTCAGTTTGCACCGTCTTCCCTTACTTAGTTGTCATGATTACTGATTTGTCATTTCACCAAGGGAGATTGTGAGGAGTTCGAGGGATTGGATTGGAGTCTCACCTCACCCTGTACATTTTGGCAAGCTCTTGTTGGCAAGAAGTTGTTTTGATTTTCAGAAAGGAGGATATCCTGGCCTCTTTAAATCCTCCTGGGGTGTGGGGACCCACCTCCGGTCTCAGATACCATTGTTCCACCTTGGCCCATCGCCCTGACTTCTCAACCTTGGCCCAAACGATCAAAATGTAGCAAACTTTTCTCCACTATTGCAGTCAGAAAGGAGCCCCATCATAAAACAGGGCCCTGGAATGCAATGTTTGGTAACACTTTAGTTTAGGGACCAATTCTCACTAATAACTAGTTGCTAATTACCATGTGTTAGGAATCCGGTGCCTGTCCTTCTGGCCAGGCACAAACAAATGTCACTAGCCACCACATGGACATTATAACACTACACCACTATGAATTCTCACAACACACAGACTAGTATACATCACCTCAAACTACATTTACCATCAGCCACTTTCCTAATCACACTCTCACCTGATAACACAGCTTTATAGTGTGTATCACACTCTTGCTGTTGCTGTTCTACCATCTCTGTCATTATCAGTGTTCCTTGTCCTGCCTGTCTTTCTGTGGTTTTGATTTTTGCTTGTGTACTTTGTATTGACCTTTTTGTCTTGCCCTTCGGATACTGTTCGCCGATCGTCGACCCATGCTCTCCCAAGGACTATTCTTGCCCATGCCATACCTGTTTGCTATTGATTCTACCCTGCCTGTGTTTGGATCCATTTGCGGGCTTTATTGGTAACAAGGTCAAACGACTCTTGTCTCACCTTCCCCGTAACAGAATACTCAGCCACACAGGGATCCAGTGGCTTTTTCAGTGGACATTAGACAGGTATGGACATTGCCAGTCTGTTATTACACCTTAATAATTCCTTACATTTATATAGCGCTTTTCTAGACACTCAAAGCTCTTACATAGTCCTCCGTGGCCATGGCATATTATTACTTAATATATTATTATATTATTACTATACTATATACTATTGACTTGCAGAGCCTCTTTCAACACAAAGAAAACAGGATTTATTAACAAAAGGATGGACGAGTAACTACTAAATGCATACCATGAATGGATGCGACTAATAAAGGTGAGTTGAATGTTACTTTTGCATTTAACACATTATCTTATGAAAAGCTCAATTGTAGTTTCTCTGAACCTAATAGTAAACTTAATATTGTAATATCTTTATGAGAGAAACAGATTAATTTACATCTGAAGGAATTTATTTTATTTATAGGGAACTTTGACAGAATCATGGTTTTAACAGCTGTTCAAATAAAATCACCAAACGATCATATAAACAGACTGTAACCATCAACTCCACAATGGCTATTTAGATCCAAAGTGTAGCCAAAAAACGAATTATCAGCATGGTAACATGTTTGGCAATTTAAGACATGAACTTGTGAGCGCAAAACACAAAATACTTTTCTGCGCTCCTTGGGAGTCACACTCATGGTCTTTGTGTTCATAAGTGAACGGACACCTGAAATGTAACTTTCTTCAGTAAAATAAATCAAATTTATTTTTGTTAATTAATATTTTTACTATTGTATTTTTAGGGAATTTTATGGTACTAATTAATATTTATTCAATAATTATGATACAGTTTGTAATGCAATTATTTTGTTTCAAATTTTTTTTTAATTATTATTATTAATGCAGCGTTTTAGATTAAAATGTAGACTAGGTCTTTAAAATCCAATATTTTAAGGTGGAATAGCACCTTCTGCTGGGAGCAAAAAAGGAAAACCTGAAATTTAATTTTTGAAAACGAATTAGCTTTCTAATCTTTTTGTATTCTGCTTTATTTTATTATACAATTGACAAAAACAAAAAAATACCTCTAACACTAGCTTGCTCTATTCTTTTTCTATTGTGTTCTGTTTTGTTTTTATTTATTTAAAGAAAAAAACCTGACTAAGTGTACTGCGTTAAGCTAACAGACTTGTTATGGCACTTGTGAATCATTGCTCTTTTGTTGACTTTGCTTCAATTGTCCTAATTTGTAAGTCACTTTAGATAAAAGTGTCTGCTAAATTACTAAATGTAAATGTCATAGTGTTACCACTGGAGTCCTGTATAGGACTCTATAGAAAGGCTTGTGAATTCCTTAGTTATTTTTATACATATTTTATACATATTTATTTACTTCTATTAGGTTGCGTATTTAAATGTATATTGAGGCATTATCAAAGTGTAAGTCTTCTCTCCAGCGTCAAGACTCTTGTGTTAATTAAGACTTATTTTTTGTGCAAAACTTTTTCCACTGATTTCATGTGAATGGCTTCTCTCCAAAGTGAACTCTCATGTGGTTCCCATTTCCATTGAAACTCTTTCCACATTGTTGGCAGGTGAAATTACTTCTAGTTCCAGTTTTCCGAGCTTTTTTTTTTATTGATGGAGTCATTTTGGTCTGTGACCAACTAAAATATTATTTTCGAGTAATGAAGTCATGACATTTCTCATGCAGATAATTTTTGTTTCATTCAAATCTTGACTCTCCTTTTTCAGCAGAATCTGGTCCAAAAAATACAAATGTTAACCTTGGTTTAAAGGCACAAAGCAAGAGACATAAAAAATAGACATTTAATCATCATATACCAACAGTAAACACTTCCTGCTGCCAATTGGTGTTGATATGAATTTTATGTTAACCAAACAACACACTTAGAAGTGTGCAGAATCACATGAAATACTTAAAACAAGCTAAGAGCCTCAAAAACACCCAAGAAGTGTATTAAAGTATGTTACCACAGTAACACTATTTAAGATATTAAGAACCCTTTCACAGTTACATAGCTAGAGAATTATGTTGGCGTTTGTTTACGAGCATTAACATGGTTTAGGCCCTATCTATTGATCTGATCCCTACCAACTTGTGTTTCAGGAGACGTCTCTTCATTTACGCAAGGCATGAAGTACCACAGCACTCTGTATTAGGTCCTCTGCTTTTCTCCTTGTATATTCATAAGCATTATGTCATGATTCTGCCCTCGTGTCCTTGATTTTTCTCTAGTCTTGAGGCAGGATCATGACAGACCCGTGTTTTGTGTACAAGCACATGGCCTTGTCTTTGGGCCATGTGCTTGTGTTGTCTCGTTCCCTTGCCCCGCCCCCCTTGTTATCCTAGTCTTGTCGTGATTGTCCTATCTGTGCCACCTGTCGTGTCTTAATTAGTTCCCCTATTTAGATCTCCTAGTGTGCTCCTTCTTTCGTCGGTTCATTGTTCCACATTTGTGATTGTTTACCAGATCGTGAGTGTCTCTAGATGTTTCTGTATCCTTGAACTCTTTGTATAACCTTGAGTGTTTGTTTGTAGTTAGTGTTTAAGAGTGTGTTTATCTTGTCAATCCTGTCCTGTTAAGTTGTTTAGTTTCTGCCCTAGCCGTTGTTTTCCCCCTCGTGGGTTTTGTTTTCCCTTTTTGTACAAATAAATCCTTCGTTTAGTTACTTCCTGTCTGCACCCGAGTTCCTCCTTGCCAAACCCTGACAGAATGAACCGACCCCCAAGGAACTCAGCAGGCAGGAGGGCCTCCGAGCTTCAGTGACAGGCGGAGTTCCAGAGGCAATGCTGGACGTCATCCCCCACCGACAGGAAGGGGGTCACCCTCCCATACTCGCCCGAGGGGGAGTGGATCCTCCGCAACTATGCCCGGCTGTGGGAGAGTCTCTCCCAGGAGGAGCCGCAGAGGTCCCCCCCCACCTACCCAGCTGCCAATGATCCCAGAGGGTCGTCTCCTGGCCGTCACAACACTGGGGGAACAGGCCGATCCCCCCCAGAGTCCTGAGGCGCCTTCCACAGCCAGCAGTCTCCCCAGGAAGCGAGGGAGACGATTGTCGTGGGAGTCAGCTTCGGAGTCGTCGGCGTCAGAGTCTGCCCTGCCTGAGGCCAAACTCCCCCAACCCGTCTCGGTTCCTGCTGTGACCTCTGCACCGCGGCCAAGGAGGAAGAGGAAGAAGAAGGGGTCTCCCGGTCCTGCGACTCTGTCTCCTCCTGCAGCGGTGGGCGTGCCCGAGCCAGCAGCGGTGAGCGCAGTTCCTGACCCAGTTTCTGTCTCCACCGATGTTGTCATGTGTCCTGTTGACGTCGTCGAGTGTCCAGTTGTTGTCTCCCCGTGTCCAGCTGTTGTCTCCCCTCGTCCAGCTGTTGTTGCCCCGTGTCCTGTGACCTCTCCTGCCAAGTCCTCTGTCAGTTGTCCTGAGACCACTCCCCACCCTAGACCACCCAGACCGGCCCGAACCCCCTGTCGTCAGCCCTCGTCCCGTCCTTCTAAGACACCCGTCCTTCTAAGACTCCTGTCCCACCCACCCTGGTCTGTCCCCCATGAACTTTGTGGTCCCACCTCCTCCCCTTCCCTGTTTGTTTTTTTTGATTTGTCACCCTAACCCTGCCGTTGTGTATTCATGTTTGCCTTTGTTGTTATTTGTCATGTCTTGTTGGTTTGTGTCTGTGTCCCAGTCTGTCATGTCCCGTGTTTGATGTTCCCTTGAGGAACTTAAGGGAGGGGTTCTGTCATGATTCTGCCCTCGTGTCCTTGATTTTTATTTTATTTTTTCCTAGTCTTGAGGCAGGATCATGGCAGACCCGTGTTTTGTGTACAATCACATGGCCTTGTCTTTGGGCCATGTGCTTGTGTTGTCTCGTTCCCTTGCCCCGCCCCCCTTGTTATCCTAGTCTTGTCGTGATTGTCCTATCTGTGCCACCTGTCGTGTCTTAATTAGTTCCCCTATTTAGATCTCCTAGTGTGCTCCTTCTTTCGTCGGTTCATTGTTCCACATTTGTGATTGTTTACCAGATCGTGAGTGTCTCTAGATGTTTCTGTATCCTTGAACTCTTTGTATAACCTTGAGTGTTTGTTTGTAGTTAGTGTTTAAGAGTTTGTTTATCTTGTCAATCCTGTCCTGTTAAGTTGTTTAGTTTCTGCCCTAGCCGTTGTTTTCCCCCTCGTGGGTTTTGTTTTCCCTTTTTGTACAAATAAATCCTTTGTTTAGTTACTTCCTGTCTGCACCTGAGTTCCTCCTTGCCAAACCTTGACACATTAATTTTCACTGTTATGTCAATGATACCAATATTTATACTTTTACCTCAGGAAAGTCATTCAATGTCCAGCTTGTTAGTCAGCTAGAAAAAATAAATAAAAAGAGACAGCAAAAGCACTTTGAATCACTGAATCATTTTGCTATACAATTGATTCAATTGACTCTGAATTTCGAAAAGCTCTACTGCACTACAGTGACCGAGTTTTTACAAACTGATTCACGATACAAGGAGCAAAATGAGAAGCAGCATTTGTTTCTCATGTGCAAATATGCTTTACTCACCCAAAATAACCTTCATTAACGTCACTAGATAAAGCATTACGGTGTTACACTTTAAATTATTAAAAGAACTCACCCTTCTTCAGCAGAATCACAGATGCGGGAACGTGGTGCGGCCCTATGACATCACATCACCAGACCAAATAAAAGTCCTGTCCACGCTAAAATAAGAACAAATTTACGTAAGAAAACAAATATAAATAACACCGTTAAGGATTAATTAAAGGGATGAATTGCTATCAAAAGCACTAAAGCTATTAATACAGCTGAGATTTATATCTAGACTTATATCTTAATGTAAGCAACTGTGAAGAGCTTTCAATTCATGATGAACTTCATGAGAGCATTTGTGATATTCTCAATCAAGGATTAACTCCAGTATCTTGAAACTCAAAGAATTTGTAGATCAAAATTAAATTTGTGGTTGCTGAAAAAATTAACTTTTTAATTAATTATATAGAATGTTCACTGTTGTTACAGAACACTCTGCTTTGTGAGGAGTTCTCCTAAAATTACCAGCCGTCTTATTCCATGGTGTCACAGTGTCTGGTATGTGTTTCCCTAGGTGTCCACTAGTGGTCTCACTTCCCCATAGAGTCACCCTACTGCAGGCACTACATTTCCGACTAGCCATTGTCCCATTCATCACTGTTAATTGCACTCAGCTGTCTCCACTTTCATCATTTTCACCTGTCCATATAAACCTGGTTCGTTTCTGTTTCATGGAGTCCTTGTTTTGTCACCCTGCTTTCTCGTGTTCCCTAGTGGCTTTTGTTAATCTTGACCTCTTGGATCTCTCTGTTTGTGTGTACATTCGTGACCGAGAACCTGGGTCGACGGGTCTAATAAACATTTGAAAGAAACCAATACAATTACCAACAAACACAAAACACTCTCCTTGTAAACATATACACACACACATACACACACACACACACACACACACACAGGTAGTCTACACTAGGGTTGCCACCCGTCCCTTAAAATACGGAATCGACCCGTATTTGAGAATAAAATAGTGTGTCCCGTTTTAAATCAATACGGGACGGGGTTTGTCCCGTATTTTCGGAGTTGTCTTCAATGCAGCATCTCATGCAGATCATCCCACCGGCGTTCTGTGAAGACTCGTCCTATTCTGCCCGATTGGGTAATACTCGCTGCCATTGGTGGATTGATTGGTTTGTTTCAGGTTCACGGCCAATCAGAGTCAGAAGAGGGCGGGTCTCTTGGCAGAGAGTCGATTTGAAAGAATGGCGGAGGCTGCTCCAGATACCCCTCCAACGTCCAGCACCGAAACGAAAGCGGATGCAAAAGTACAGACGAAAATGTCAGTGGAAATGAGTATCAAGCACAATTTGTCGGCGAGTGTTCTCTGTTGCGCATGGTGGCTTGTCAGATGTCTGACAGCATGCCTCGGGAGAAAAACATTCATACACTTTATAATAAGGTTAATTTATTAAGCATTAGTGTATTAACTAACATGAACTAACAATGAGTAAGAAAAACATTTGCTACAGTATTTATTCATCTTTGTTAATGTTAGTTAATACAAATAAAGCTGTTCATTGTTTGTTCATGTTATTTCAGTGCATTAACTAATATTAACAAGATTTTAAAGTATTGTTAAATGTGGAAATTAACATGAACAAAGATGAACAATTGCTGTATAAGTGCAGTTCATTATTAGTTGATGTTAATTAATGTAGTTAACTAATTAACCTTAGTTAAAGTGTTAACGATTTGTTTATTATGGTTAAGGTGTAGGCTACAGTCAGACACATAAGCATTATTTTAATAAGGGATAAGAGATATATTTAACAATAAAATACAGTGCCTATGTGAAGCAAATAAACAACTTAACTAATTTAAATGATTCCATTATTCAATAGGCTACTATAGAATTTACAATAGACTATATAAAATAGATTAACCTACCAATAATAATAAAAAAAAAATGTGTTTTGTAGATCGGTTATTTATGTGGTTTCACAGTTTGGATGGTGTTACTGTCTGCAAACAATGACAAATGTTTTATCAAAAATCTGTGTTCACGCCACCTGACACAATTACTAAAGTTCATGAGCTATTAATATTTTTATGAAAACATGCTTTAAAAGTTGTGATTTAATACCACTGTGGTCATCGTGGCCCAGAGGGGTTCCCAACCCGTACCAACCCCAACACCGCCCCCCCCCCCCCCCCCCCCCACACACACACATACGGGGGTCCCTTATTTTTCTATATTGAAGGTGGCAACCCTAGTCTACACACACTAACTGTAGGGCGGTGATATTCCTCCTGTCGACCTGCATACGTAATTAACACACTAACGGTTTCTTGATCGGCCGCAGCCAGAGTGGGGTGAAATTGACACAAATCGTTTAGTTTTGATATCTATTTAAGATGGCAACAAAACAGCTGCGCTCCGTGCTCAACGGGCGAATGACAGGTAACCCAAGCAATGGGAATCCTCCCCGCTACTCTGCAGAATACACTGCATGTTTGGGGTGCGAGGAATCCAGTCACGGCAGTCCAAAGTGCGAAATCAATGCGCACACTTTAAATAGAACAGAAGGCATTTTGGTTTACCCACTGCCCTATAAGAAAGTTTAAATAAATGCTATAAACAATCGCATTCCTACCTGTAGAGTCTCTACACAAGCACGTCAGTCGTGGGAAATGGCACTCAATCTTCTACATGCCATACGAGGGACCAAACAGACAAATTTCCCGCAGGACACTCTGCATGGTGAACCGGAAAACAGGGAAGAAGCTCTGTTACGTGATTCATTACAAAGCAGGTATATATGCTCCACTTTTAGCTGTGATAGGCTCAATAATTTTACCTCAAGCAACCAATAGTAGCCCGAAGCCAAACATCTATACTGTCACACACGCATAACCCTTTTTGTCCCCTCAAAAACACAATCATGTACATACATGCTGCTCACATATCATCATTATTATAGCAAAGTTTGTGCTGATTACAGTGAGATTAGACTTTACCCATTTAGATATTTATAAGAAGCTGAAAGCACAAATGTCAGGGCATGACAAAACTACTCCAGGCCCCAAAAATACCCTTAGAAACCAGAGGGTTAATCTAGATTTAAACTGCAAGAGTGTGTCTGCCTCCCGAACAATGTTAGGTAGGTTATTCCAGAGTTTAGGCGCCAAATAGGAAAAGGATCTGCCGCCCGCAGTTGATTTTGATATTCTAGGTATTATCAAATTGCCTGAGTTTTGAGAACCTAGCGGACGTAGAGGAGTATAATGTAAAAGGAGCTCAGTGGGAAGTCTGTGGGAAGGAAAAAGCATGGCAAAAAATGCTGCACAACGAGAAGAGGTGACCGGACCCTGAGGAAGATTGTGGAGAAGGAGCGATTCCAGAGCTTGGGGGACCTGCGGAAGCAGTGGACTGAGTCTGGGGTAGAAACATCCAGAGCCACCGTGCACAGGCGTGTGCAGGAAATGGGCTACAGAGAAGCAGCACTGGACTGTTGCTCAGTGGTCCAAAGTACCTTTTTCAGATGAAAGCAAATTTTGCATGTCATTCGGAAATCAAGGTGCCAGAGTCTGGAGGAAGACTGGGGAGAAGGAAATGCCAAAATGCCTGAAGTCCAGTGTCAAGTACCCACAGTCAGTGATGGTCTGGGGTGCCATGTCAGCTGCTGGTGTTGGTCCACTGTGTTTTATCAAGGGAAGGGTCAATGCAGCTAGCTATCAGGAGATTTTGGAGCACTTCATGCTTCCATCTGCTGAAATGCTTTATGGAGATGAAGATTTCATTTTTCAGCATGACCTGGCACCTGCTCACAGTGCCAAAACCACTGGTAAATGGTTTACTGACCATGGTATCACTGTGCTCAATTGCCCTGCTAATATTACATTTTAATTTTTATCATAACATTATGGAAAATAACTTTTATCACAATATGCTAATTTTTTTAGAAGGACCTGTATTAGGAGAAATTTACTAGACATTTACTAGGTGTTTTGCAATTGTAAGAGTGTGGTTAATTTGGTTTTGTGCTGTTCTATGAAGTGTGATTTGAGTTGAACTGCCATAGCCAGAATCACTACATCACAATTTTTTAAATAATAACAAAACAATTATTGATGAATAGAATATGTCTTAACTATTAAGAACAGGTACTTTTTGTGCCAATTTTTGCGAATAGGGCTTGTAATTAATAAAAAATGAGTTCGAAAACATATATATATATATCCTGTTAGTGCTCCTAACCTCACAAATTAAGATTAAGTATGCCAAACATGTAAAATTGCTGTCAAATTATTATTTAAAATGTCTTGTCTAAGAGGGTGGAAAGGAGCCTAACAGGGTGGAACACCAGTGTTAACAGGTTCGTTAACCGTGGACAAGCTTTCAGCCATTGTCCTGCATGGTTTCCCATCTGTGATGTGTGGAACTACACCTGTTGTAGCCAATTTTGATATGTGTTATGTTTTTTGTTAGTGGTAAGTTGCATGGGGGTGACGTTCTGACACCTGCACACTAGGGGGCATAGGCAGGGCATTACGTTAGTTGTGGAGGCTATATGAGTAAGACACAGGTGAACCAGTGGATGGGAATTATGATCAGGAGGAGCCACATAGTTTTTCAACCATGCAGGTGTGGATGTTTGTGATGGATTCTGTGATGTTCAGCCATTAGCACCATGTTTAATGTTGCTTGCATACGAATGAGCTCAATTTACATCAGTAATGCAAACAGCAGTGTTGGTAAGTAATTCTACTCTGCATAAAATAAAGTGTTAATCGAGTGTCATGACAGACCTGATATCTTGCACCATTACGCATTGGAGACGACTTCAAATTCCCTCAGGTATTTTTTTTGTTGTTGTTGTTGTGGTAAGATCGCCACTACAACACCTAGTGAAGTGAAGTGAAGTGAAGTGACATTATGATATTGTTTCAAAAACAATACCTAAAAATAAATTAATACAAATCTAGATTTCCTTTGGGGGAGGGACACAAAAAATAGCTATGTGGTATTACAATCTTATTACAATTACAATCATCACAATATTTATATATATGTACACACACACAAACACACACGTGTGTATATAGATATGTATTTACTATATACACTAAATACTATTTATTCTATTAGAATTTCCACTACTGGAATGTAACGGTGGAAAATTTGAGGTAAGTTAGCCATAGCTCATTAAGTGATCAACATTTAGCTAGCTAACCTTCTACATATTAACAGAACTTTTATATACACTTAAAGCCATATCTTATAAATGTGTGACTAATTGTAGATAAAATATGATTAAATAAATCACTGGGACATAAGTTGCCGTACAACAAGAATGACCCAATTATGTTTTTGCAACTAGGCACCTAACAGGCAGTGATATAAGAGGATTTTTAATATAAAGTAAATAAATCAGCACAGAAACCATAATCCACTACTTACCATTCATAATCCTCATGTTTATGTTCTATTTATTACAAACTCAGTTTGTGAATGTGTCATCGTTAACTATAAAATAAGATACTTAATAAATTATCCCTTATTAAACAGTTTTAAATATGGTCCAACATCCATGACAAATCCCTTTAACCGAATCTTCAACATAACAAAGTGCACAGATTCATCTTTTAAAAAACGAACTAAATACAATACAATATATTTATATCATCACACTATATGGTGTTTAATAAAATACTTGGATACGATGCTTTTCGTCAACCGATTCAAGCAGTTCACTCAGCTTACCGTTTGAGTTAATCAATTACTCCGGGATATTGGTTTCAACCAGAGGGCGTGTCGGCCACGTTAAAATTTGAATAATTGAAGTAATTTGTGGATTAGAGTTTACTGGAGACGCGAACGGTTTCAAACGATTCAGTCCGAATTGGTGAACTGGTTCTTCCGGTTCACTAAAAAGAACCGCTTAAATAGAACGATTCGTTCGTTTTCGGGACATCATCATCATTAACTAGTCTGTTGTACTTGTGTTCACATATGAGCAGGATGTTCACATACACGGTGTCTGTCACTACTGGCAATCAGGAGTTTGCTGGAACAAATGATTACATTTACCTGACGCTGGTGGGCTCAGAGAGATGCACTGACCAGACTCTACTGGACAAATCCTTCTTTGACAGCTTTGCAAGAGGATCGGTAAGAATAGTTTTCCCCTTAAAAATTCAGTGGAAACAGCTATCCCTTACGAAAGGAAAATATATTTACCAATATATTTCTTAAAATATATTGTGATATATTGTAATGTATTATTTTCCCTTTTTATTTCCTAAAAATGTATATATTTAAATATATTTAATAATATATTGATGATACATATATTATAACATACATTGCAAAATATACAAATGATTGCCGCTTTCAATATATTGCAATATATTGGAGAAAAATAAATATATATAAGAATATATGCCTAATATATTACATTATATTTTCCAATATATTGCAATATATTTTTGTTTCATAAGGGATGTCATGTATTGAACAATACAAGATAAACGTAACATTTCTGTTTATTTTCCTCATTCCTAACAATGCCCCTTAGATACATTGTTTGGTAGAAGAATACTGTTTTTGTTAATATCATTACATTTTATTTGCTTTGTTTTATTTTGTGAAATCCTGCTATATATATGGAATAATTAACAGCTCCCCTTAGCTGTTATAAATTCACTGTAAACCATGGCTTATTGCTTTATTCCCCAACACTGCCCAGTTTTTCCCCAATCAATGCTTCCACAAACTTCCTCACTCGTCCGCTTAATAACAGTAATTTAAATCCCTCTGTCAGATGATCAAGTTTAAATGCTTGTTTATATCACCGATCCAGTGATAATTAGGGTGGTAGTTTTGGATTAATCGTACATGATTCTTCAGTTAATGTTTGCACACAAGCCGTGTGATTCAGTTGTGGCTAACAGAAGCTGTTGTTAAAGGTGGCATCCGTCGACGTCAGCGTGAAGGAGATCCTTGGAGACATAGTGCTGGTGAAACTTCAGAAGGGGAAATTCTTGTTCAATGATCAGTGGTACTGCAGATGCATCAATGTGACGACTCCGTCTGGAGAACACTTCGAGTTCCCCTGCTATCGCTGGATAGCCAATGAACAGGAAGTGGTTCTTCGAGATGGAAAGGGTGAGTCCCATCTCGACCGAATGAAGCCTGTCTCAAATACTGTTGTTTGTGTATAATTATGTATGTATTTGTGCATGTACATTTAGGTCGATTACCTCAGGATGATAAAATGAAAGAGATCAGGCACATGGAGCTGGAATCCAGACAACAACTGTTCAGGTTTGATGCCACAGTTACTATTCGGTGTAAACATTCAACAGATATTTAATCATTTGTTAATTTGTTACACCTCCATGCCATCCTGCCTCTATGTGCACAACCAAAAGACTGTTTGGTCTCGCACCAGCGCCCCCATGTTTGGACGCGGTTGGTTGGAAGAGATGGGCCAGAGTTCGGTTCAATTTAATTAGGGTGCAGTACACACAACAACCAAAAACACAACAAAATAATGCAGTCCACTGTGCTGAGCGAGAAACTTTCTGTTTCCCATGTATTGAGTCGTGATTACGAGCTAGCTGCATGACTCTTATGTTGATTTTTCTGAAGTAAATATGATTATGTGATTATTCACAAGCTTTTAATTATGGTATAAATGCTTGAAATTAATGTAATGTTTTAATAGTAATAAGCTTTGAGCTTTGTTACTTTTTATTATAACACAGAGCCTCAGGCTTCTGTCAATTCTAAGATAAAATTCAAACAAAAAATGTTTTTTATAGATATTTGCCTCCTTTCATGCGGCATGTGAATCAGTTATATTTTCCTGTTTAATATTTGTAAAACGAAATAGAAACAAGTAAATATTTGAGCGCATGTTGGAAAAAAACAGAACTGTTTAATACAAACTAATGTCTCATGAAATAAATCAATTTGAGTTTAAAAAAATCATCTGTAAGCCTATTGCTGTTTTTTGTGTTAAATTTGAAGAATGACAGGTGTCACATACTTTTTTTTTTATTAATTTATTATTTTGTTCAATATTTTATTAGTATACTGGTAATATATTCACTTTTACTTCATGCAATGTAACGTGATTTTATTATCATAATTTTGACATTATTCCTAAAATATGATGATGCTA